>NC_044338.1:0-1919 GCF_007399415.2 Gopherus evgoodei | reverse complement strand
GGGAAGAGCTGGGGCAGGAGGGGTGAAGCGGATACGGGGAGATGAAGGGATTTGGGAGGAGGAGGAGGAAGGGGTTGGGGGAGGAGCTGGGGCAGCAGGGGTCAAGGGGATACAGGGAAATGAGGGGATTTTGGATGGGGGCACATGCCCCTGGGGGCGGAGTTAGGGGTCTTGATTTAGGGGAGAGGTGTGAGGGCCTGGGGGAGGGGAGCAGGGGCTGAAGTGGTTTCAGGGGAGGAAATTGAGGCACAGAAACCAGGGAGGGGAAGCAAAGCTTAGGGGGGGAATGGCTGAGGAAACCCCCGTAACCTACTGTCCCCAGTCCCGGCAGAGGCCACCCGTCCCCCTCACTGCACATTTGGCTGCTCCCCTGGCAGCATCGGTCAGCGACGCTCCCTCTGACACTCGCTGTTGCACATACTGAGGGCAGGTCCCAGCTTGTTTCTCACCCCACACTGGCAGCTCCGAGGTTCTGCCTCCTCCCTCCACAGGGAGAGAAAGCACAAGACCCTCTGTCTTCCCCGCCACCCACAAAGGCCAATCAGCCATGGAGGAAAGAGACCCTCCGTCCCTCACCTTCTCCTCAATCCCACCACCGGCTCAGCGCCTGGCCCCTGCTGTGACATCGCAATGCAGACCTGGGGCAAGAGAGTACCTGCAAAAATCCTGGGATCGCTCCCCTCCAGCATAGTACATGCGCAGTAGCCTGCCCCCTCTTCCCACACATTTAGTAGTTTGTGATGTAAAAAAAACCTGTTGAGACAGTACAAATGGAGAAACGCATCTTTCTATATGTTATTACAGAGATGAAGGGGCACTGTTAGACAAACGTTCTTTGGAGTTAGAGCTGCTAGAATGCACAGTTCACCACCGCACATTTTCATTTAAAAAAAACCATACCAGCCTATTCCAATACATCCTTACTCCTTAGAGTAGGCTGCCCGCATGATACGCGTGACTGAGATACTGAAGAACTCAGCTTTATATGTAGTTACAATTTTCTGTATTGTTCCCTGGTGAAGGGTTAAAAACCATGTGCATTTTATATAATAACCTGGTATATGGATTGTGCCAGCACTTTTCCAGACCCAAAGTCCAGAGTTTGGTCTGGAAACCAGAGGCCTAAATTCCAAATAATGATTAGCTAAGAGAAAGCTGGGGTAAACAGATCATCATGTTTTGCTAAAATAGGCCTGCTCAGCAAATTGCCAGGTGCTGGAGCTAAGAACTAAAGAACTGCATCTTAATCAAAGTTGCAAATTGAACAAAGGATCCCTGTTCCTATCGTGTCAGTCTCTTCTGTAGGGAACGTTCTTCCCACAGATCCAACCTTGAGTTTATGAAAAGTTGGTACATGTCAGTGTAAGATATGGCACCCTTCCACCTCCCTTCCCAGGGACCAATGCCCTGCCTTAAAACACAAAGGGGACAGTCTGTATTGTCATATACTTTCACTGTTTCTTTGCTTTAACCCCTAGGAATGTACTTGTTGGACAATCAAAGGAGTTGCTCCGTTCCTATGGACCCCAAATCAGAATTCAACATATATATTTTATACTAACATTTCATCAAAGTATTAATTAAATGTTAACTTGCTAACTTGAGACCATGGGTGGAGACATTATGTAACCTGTTAGCCACTGGCTAATGTGCTATCGTCTTGCTGCAAAACCTATGCCGGGGTGTGGAACTGCCTATCCCGTCACTTTCCCCCACCCATGGAAAATCCATATATTCCATTGTAATCAATTAACTGATAGTATCTCTGAGCCTAATAAGCCAGGTCACACTCCGTCAGCGCTGTGTGTAATAAACTCCTATGCTTGACCTCTACACGGTGTGGATTTAGGTCCTTCACCTGCTGTGACTGTTCCGCCTCAACTGTGCTTGTTTCCCCCTCTGTAGAAGGTTAAGGGTTA
>NC_044337.1:26677666-26755340 GCF_007399415.2 Gopherus evgoodei | reverse complement strand
CTATTCCTAACACCCCTTGTTTCTGAATGGGACAGTATGTGTGACACACATCTTTCTGGGGGCCACAGTATTTGGACACACCCATTGTTCCTAGGAGCGGCGCCAGGGTTTCTGACGTCCTAGGCAGACGACCATTTCGCCGCCCCCCCGCGGGTCCGGTGGACCTACCGCAGTCATGCAGGCGGACGGTCCGCTGCTGGAAAGGCTCCAGTGGAGCTGCAGCAGTGATGCCGGCGGGCCGTCCACTGGTCTAAAGGCTCCAGTGGACCTGCCACCGGCATGACTGAGGTAGGTCCGCCAGAGCCTTTAGACCAGCGCACCGTCCACCAAAATGACTGCAGCAGCTCCACCGGAGCCTTTCCAGCAGCGGACCGTCCGCCTGCATGACTGCGGTAGGTCCACCGGACCCACATGCCACCCTTCCCCCCCACCAAAATAGTGCCCCCCAAAAAATTCTGGCACCCTAGGCCATTGCCTAGGTCGCTTAAATGGTAGCGCCGGCCCTGGCTGTTCCCAGAGGCGACAGTCATCATGTTACACCTCATTTCCAAGAAAAGTACTATTGATGACACACCCCTTGTTGCTGGAGGGGACAGTATTCCTGACTCACCCCCTTCTTTCCATTTAGAATGCTATTGACAACATATCGCTGAGGTCCCCAAGCATGGTGTCAACCCTGCATGGGACATATTTTCACTGAGGGAATATGATCAAGACGACACTGAACACATCTTGTTGCAGGAAGAATTATATTGGTGAAAAATAAATCACACCATCTGCAAAGCAGACTGCTACAGCAGGGAATTAAACTACTTCCTGTTTCTGGTAGAGGGTAGCCGTGTTAGTCTGGATCTGTAAAAGCAGCAAAGAATCCTGTGGCACCTTATAGACTAACAGACATTTTGGAGTATGAGCTTTCGTGGGTGAATACCCACTTCCTCAGATACAACATGCATGCATCTGAGGAAGTGGGTATTCACCCACGAAAGCTCATGCTCCAAAACGTCTGTTAGTCTATAAGGTGCCACAGGATTCTTTGCTGCTTTTCTTGTTTCTGAAGACTAACGAAACACACCATATTTTTATTACACATAAAATGTTATGGAAGTAGCCCTCCTCCCATAACCACATTTATCCCCAGCCCTTAAATGCCCTACAGTCCATCAACATTAACCTGTTGTGGTCAGTAGCTACCGGTGTGGTGCTCTGCTCTTGTTCGATGACAATAACAGTCACCTGTGTGCGTGTTCCCACTGTGTGCTGCCCCAGTTCTGCACAGATAGTTGACACAGCACACACACCCCCATCGAGAGAACACCCAAAGATCACAGACTCTAGTAAGGTACAAAGGAACCCAAGCCAGGTTTGTCGTCAAATGAAGCACACTAATAGTTTCCTGTAGACTCTATAAGACGTACTACACATTTGTACCCCCTGGCAGTGGACCGGCTCAGTCACTAGTGGGACTTTCCACTGCCCACTCCGGGACCTACTTTTATACAGTTACAGGAAAGAGTGCTCATCCCTACTGGTGTATTGAAGTACAGCCCCTTGACTCATTAGGGTGCTGTCTCCTCCTTTGATCATGTTGTTTCAAACAGACCTATCCATCATGATATTCTTTTGACCCAGTCTTTAAGATGCACCTGTCTGTTTCTTGTTATCTCTGTGGAGTGTTCTGATGCTATCTTGGCACAAGTTCCTCTTATTACCACTTAAGTATGGATGCACCTGCTTCTAGCAGCCCTCTTCTTGCCAACTTCTGTGAGTGGGACCTGGCACTGGCTCACAGGCCAGTTTTTGCTTAGCAATGCCTGGAAGTACTTTGGTTGAATCTAGTTAGAGTAGAGTAATATAAAAGAAGAATAGCATATAGTTGTTAAAAGAAATCTGTGTTAGATGCTTTATCTGTGTGCCGGAGAAAAACTCAGTTCTCACTTTTTGCTTGGATGCAGCAAAATCAAATACTTTATCTTTTCTCAAGCAAGTGCAAAGAGGGAGGGAGTGCCCTAGGAGACAGGGTTTCCCCGTCCTAGGCAGGTGTCTCTACAGGTAAACAATTACAGCAGCATTTATATTTTTTGTTACATACAATAATAAGCAACAGTTGCATTTTGTTTATACATAGGCCATCCTGAAATCTTATTTTTCTCACTTCTATTTAGACACCAGTCTATATTCCTTATATCAACACAAGATCACAACAATTTCTCACACAGTTCTTTCCCACTCGCCTCACGCAATCCTCGATTCTACAAATCTCACATTATTAGGGTTACAGCTAGCCTGACTCTTGCTAACAGAGACTGTCTTGCATTAAGATCCCCTACAAATCCCTGTCAGTTCTTTCTCTACTTCCACACCCCGTTTGTACTTCTAGTACAACAAATATTTTCCAACCTCTATTTGCATTAAGCCATGGATTTCAGTTTATAGGTCAGATGCTTCAACCTTAGGTGTTTTAATTGGAAGTAATGACAATGCATGAACATGAAAGGTATTATTATTATCACATCTTTTACAACAACATAATACTAAACTAACTAATAACAATACAAGCAAAGCATTCCCATAAGAATAATATGATGGAGTTGTTGTACAGTTTTAGTCACAAAGCACAATACATCATATTTAGTACATAGACACTCTGCAAGCTGTATGAAAGGCATTATTTTCAGCTTGATATACGTTTTGAAGCATATAAATTTGCCCTCATAATTCTGAGAGTCTTTGAACCTCTGGTAACAATGAAAGTAGATTTTGAAACCGATTGGGCACTACTCTAGTCCAATTAAAAAATACCTGAAACTTAAGAGCTACCTGCAACATTCTATCTGCAGGCCAGCAAATAATATGATTGCCTGCAACAGTGGTGAGATTAACATGTATATCTTGCAATGTGGTGGCTTTAACATACACACAGCTATCATTAGCTTGAAAAAGTAGGTGTCCTGTCAGGGTAGTTCCTTGTCCTCTACTCTCCCAGCAAAACATTATCATGAAGAGTGACAACTTCCCCTGGCTTCAGTTTATGTATACACTGAAACTGTAGATGTTCTAACAGCCAAAATGTCCATTGACTACCTATTCCTATCCAAATATCAGGTGTTATTCTAGGGGCACTGACTAAAAATTGATTAGGCATAGCAGGTGGTCTAACTTCCCAGATATCTCAGTGACTTACCCAATCCCACATGCATCCTCCCTCTGGATCCAGCAGGATTCAATATGTGGAAGCCCACACCCCCCTAACCGGTCTATATGCTTGGAAGGAGCACTGTGAATGTCCATATTTCCACCCAGAAATCTCTAAGTATGTTTCCATGGCCACAGATCAGATGGTACTCCTGATGTGTCTAAGGGCAGTGGGCCAAGCTTGATGCTCAAGATCACTCTAAATGGCCATCAGCTAGTCATTCGGGGAATCCTGATTTTCTGAACATGCTAGACCCCATTGCAATGCCTTCCCAGCCTCAGTGATATTCAATACCATCTCTGTCAGTAACTTCTGGGTCATAGAACTAAGGACAGAAATGCCTTTAGGCCTGGTCTACACCACACGTTTATACCAAATTTAGCAGCTTTAAACCAAATTTACCCTGCACCCATCCACACAACGAAGCCCTTTATATCAATATAGAGGGCTCTTAAAACCAATTTCTGTACTCCACCCCGATGAGGGGATTAGTGCTGAAATCAGTATTGCCATGTTGGATTAGGGTGCTCCTCTCTGCGCTCCTCTTCCTCCCCACCCTTTAATGTCCTGCCTGGACTATCACAGCAGCTGGACGCTGCCTCCCCCTCATTTTCTCTCACTAAAAAGTCAATGTTTCTTATTCCTGCATTCTTTATTACTGCATCACACAAATGGGGGGACACTGCCACCGTAGCCCAGGAGGGCTGGGGGACAAGGGAAGCAATGGGTGGGGTTGTTGCAGGAGCACCCCATAGAATGGCATGCAGCTCATCATTTCTGCAGGATCTCTGGGACTCTGACCCGGAGCAGCTATGCTCTCTGGTTCTCTAGTACACTTGCCCCATATTCTAGGCAGTACTGACTCTATTTTTAGACAAAACATAAAGAAGGGAAAGACCTGGGGAATCATTCCCATTTTTGTCCATGCGTCCCTGGCCGACCTCAGCGAGGCCAGCCAAGAGCACCGATGTGTTGTCAGATGCTACCCGTGTGGTGCTCTGCTCTGTTCAATGTTGATATCACTCAGCTGCATGTGTGTGTTCCCTCTGTGTGCTGTCCCAGCTCTTTGAAGATAGCTGACACAGCAGACCCAATGAGAAACCCCAATGACCACAGAGTCAAGTAAGGTACGAAAGCACGTCGGCCAGATTTATTGTCAAACAAAGCACAATGATAGTTCCCTGTACATTTCTTAGTCTAACTCAGGGCATACTATGAATATGTGCCCCCTGGCAATGGACTCAGCTCAGTCAGTGGCGGGACTTTCCACTGCCCCCTCGGCTGGACAAAGACACCACCCCAGGGATGCATTCTTATACACAGGTACAAACAAGTTACACATCACTCCTGATGTATTGAGGTGCAACCTCTCCACATAGCCAGGTACAACCCCTCTATGCAGTAAGGTGCTGCCTCTCACCTTGTACATGTTGGTTCGAACAAAACAACTCTATCCATCACGTTACCCTTTTGCCCCTGTCATTGGGATGGGTCAGTCTGTTCCTTGTTATCTGTGTGGAATGTACAGTATTCGTGTGTCCTGGTACCATGTTTATACTTCAATACACTATGTGGATATATGTTTATGCAATATCAGCCCTTTTCTTGCCAGCTGCAGTGAGCAGGGCCTGCCTCTGACTCACAGCTTAACTTTGCTTTATGTTACCAAAGTCTTGACCATTACTTTAGTTCAGGCCTCAGGCCTCATACCGGGCCTCTGATACCAAGGTTTATATCTTAGGGCCTCCTCTTACAACACCATGACAGCAGCAGACGGTACAAAAGGATTGATAACCATCATCGCCAATTTCCAATTGCAAACAGTGCAAAATGACTGATAACCATCATCTCATCACCAATTTTAAATTGCAGATGGTGCTATAGCTGGAAACCATCTCTGCTACGTTGCAAAGGCAAATGAATGCTGCTGTGTACCACTGCAGTACCGCATCTGTCAGTGGCATCCAGTACACATACGGTGACAGTGACAAAAGGCTAAACGGGCTCCATGGTTGCCATGCTATGGCATCTGCCAGGGCAATCCAGGGAAAAAGGGCACAAAATGATTTTCTGCTGTTGCTTTCATAGAGGAAGGATTGAGTGACATTTACCCAAATTCTCCTGTGACACTGTTTCTGCATTGGGATCTCAACCCAGAATTCCAATGGGCAGGGGAGACTGCAGGAACTATGAGATAGCTACCCACAGTGCAACGCTCCGGAAATCGAAGCTATCCTCAGTACATGGACACACACCACCAAATTAATGTGCTTAGTGTGGCCACGAGCACCCAACTTTATACAATCTGTTTTAAAAAACCAGTTTCTGTAAAATCAGAATAATCCCACAGTGTAGACATACCCAACTCCATCCAGCCTGTACTTGGGTTAGCTGAGCCTCAATAATAAAGCCAGTGGCCTTCTCTAGTTGGCCCAATTTGTCATCATGTTCTTGGTTCTTAAAAATATTCCAAACTGCTGCTGCACTATTGGCTCCATCCCATAGGGAAACAGTCAAGTCCCTCTTCTTCCAGAGGAAATAACCCAGGCCCTCTGTTGTGCTAATCTAATGGCAGGCATTTGTGAGCAATTTTGGTATGTACAGGTGATCTGGAAACTAGATAAGGGCAATCTAAACTTAACAGTCCCTAGTGTTGTATTAATCACAGTCCATCAATATCCTAATAAATTTCTCTTTGGTGTAGTACTATACCATATCTGTTATTTAACTAATCTCAGGTACTTTTAAGAGGCACTAACATTAATAGCATAGGAGGGGGTGTATTGCAATAAGGTACAGGTTACATTATTAGTAATGTAACAATTTCTATACAGGGGAAATTTCCTGTAGCAGAACAAACTCTTTGGGTATTTGTTTGATTATTCACCCATTGGGTGACCAAATACATAAAAGAGGGTCTTATGGCTAACACATTGCAAACTCCAGGAACAGCCATCATATCTACTTCACTATGGAATGCATCAATTTCAATTACAGATTCTTGCGGTTCATTTGTAGTGATATCATATATTTCTATTTCCACTGACCCATTCTTTTTCCACTCAATTGTTTGTTTGAAAAGAAAATTTTTTTTCAATTCCAGGATATCCCATATAAACAATCTTTAAATAAATCACTTAAGTCTGAAGGCCTTGGCCATTGGATTTATCAGATATATAGCACTGTCTGTATTTGGATGTATTACAGGGGTAATAGTGTGATGGAGGAGATGGCAGAGGCAGTGGCAACAAGGTGCCTTTGGTACTTGTCATTTAAAATCCAATTAGGGAGAGCAACACATGCTAAAGGACTTATACAAAACACAGGGTGTGGCCTGTAGAATAAACCCCAACATCCAATCAATACCACATTCCCAAGCATGGGTCCCACAAATTTCTTCCTGCAAGTGTATAATTCTTTGTTTCTTCACCAGGGTGAGTTCTTAATGTCTTTTCTAGTAAGGAGTTCCTGGACTTTGGCAATTTCAGTGAAGCAAGTGTTCCTCCTTCTTTCCTGAAGCAAGCATGGCTCAGCATCCTACAGGAGAGAGGTTACTAGCATATCAGCCTGTAATGGCTTTGCTTCTTCTAGAAAAATCCAAAGGCACAGTAGATCTGTCACTGGACAAAGGAGAGGTTGTCCTTTTTCCTTGGTGTCCAGAAGGCACAGCAGAACTAGAAGGAGAAATAGGCTACTCATCATTAGGAGAATCCTCCCAAGGTGGAGGGGTCTTTTTGCAGTGAGAAGCATGGGTCCAGGCAGTCAATCCTTGGCACTTCAGGGCAGTATTGGTGATTAACAGGACTTGGAAAGGGCCATTCCAGCGTGGAGCCAGGGGAGTCTTTCATTGGTGGACCTTTACATAGATCCAGTCTCCTGGTTCCAAGGAGTGGCAGGGCTGCTAGAGTCTTTGGATAACACTTCTTTACCTGTGATAAAAGAAACTTAACACATTTCATTAGTGCCCGGCAGTATTTAGCACATCTCATAACTGCTTGGGCTCATTCAAGCCCCCCCTTTTCTTGGTTGTCAGCCAAGCCTTAGCTGTGAGCAGTGTCCTTGAGTGGGGCCAGTGTCTTACATTTGGACTAAGCATGCTGGCTATTTTTTTTCCCAGTTAATTCGTTGTGTTCTTTTTCCTTCTTGGCTTCATTTAACCTACAAAGGAAACTTCCACGCTTCACTCATAAACCTTTTTCCCAACCATGAACAGATACACATTGCTATTATACAGTATATTAGTCTTATTATTCAATGTATGCCACATATACCCTTCCAGTAAAATAACCTTATTACAGAGCTTTGGAGCAACAAGACAGGATAAGCACACCCACTTTTGAGGAGTTCATTCAATTCAACCTCTAGTCCAATAGCTTCCCACCCTCCCCAGCCCTCTGGCTAGAAATCTGAGGTAGCCAGAAGGATCCCATGTACAATATGAGGAGTGGGTTAACCCTTCTTGTCCTTGCTTCCAAAAACTGTTGGTATGCAAATTTTAACAACAATTTTTAATTAAAAGATTTGGCCAATGAAGTTTGTTTTTGTTTTTTACTTAAGCAAATGTGTTAGACTTTAGTATATCACATTTGCCTGATTTATCCAAACACTTTGTATTTCAGATTGAATAAAACAAATGTCTGCATTCCAATCCAACCCCTCTGCCTGATTTCAAACCAGACTATCCCATGAAAACACTAAACAGAACAATTCCAGCCAGGAGACAAACACCACAAGACAGAACATAGAACTCAAAACATAATTTCTATTGTACCAGTAAATGCATGCTATGTTGAATGTTGTTCAGCTGGCATCAGTTTTCTCTGATTATCTGAAAGACAAAAAAAACAGGTCTGCCCCTTCAGGGAAGTCAATCATTACTTAAATATACAAATACCCTTGTTGATTTCAGGCAAAACAGAGGAATTACCCCATATTTTCTTGTATTTATTTCATAAGCAGCCCAGGTTTTCAATTACATTAAACTATATACATTTTTCAGCTAATTTAACTAAATTGTTCATAGCCAAACCAAATGATTGCAATCCAATAATTTCTTTGCCTGAATTTACAAACATTTTGCAGACACCAAAAACCTTTTTTCTTTAGCATTTTTACAAAGTTCAACTGCTGTTCCCTCCAGCAACTACAGAGTTAACTTCTCAGTCTTCCTTAAATCACTTGCTTGTCTCCCAACAGCCACTTTTATCAACTTAAATCACCATTTCAAGATATTGTCCTGGGTATTTGAAATCCCCATGCTTACACTTACATACTCCTTCCTTCCACTATACCCTCAGAATTTCCAATCTGTTTTTCAATCTCTCGTCTGTTGCCTGCCCGCCTGGGCCCGATCCTGCTTTTCTCGCTGAACCGTCCCTTCCATGGGCACCAACTTGTTCCACTACCAGTTTAGCTAGGAGGGTGGGCTTCTCAACTAGCCCCCACCCCTCCTGGTCTATTCCCTTAAACATTCTTACTCACAAGACTACCCGAGTCCTCCTTCATGAGGCTTGCCACCCGGACAAAAACACATGGCCCATTGGGCAAAGGCCATTTACTTAACATACAATCCAAACCCCTTTAGAGGATTTTACCTAGAGACCCATCCATCTGTCTGCTGACACTTAAACAGAAAAGAGAATTGCACAGAGGAAATTACAGTCTAATCCAGGTTTTTCTACTTCTATTACACTGACCGCTACAGGGGACGGGACAGAAGGATCTCAATACAACCTCAGAGCTTCCTCGCACGCATGGCTTCCACTCCGAGGAATTACGAACGAGAGGTTCAGTTCCGCCCACACTCCTAACATCCAAATGTATACAGAGCAGAACCAGATAACAGGCCCGCCTCTAACCAGAACCAGATAGTATTTCCTTATCCTATTAGGGCTCACCTTATCGGATCACGAACCCCAGGGGCTGTGGAGAAGTGAAGAAGAGGGGTTATGCACCCCAGTGGCACCGCTCCTAGTTCACTGCAGCCGTCTGGAGTCCAATGTCCGAGCTAGGAGAGTCCCGTCTGGAGTCGCCAGAAACTCTTACTGAAATATCAGGTCTGCCTAGCTGAAAGCCAATTAACAGCCTGACAGGGATAAGGAAAAATGCTTTATTCTGCAGAAAAAGGAGAGCCTGTACCTTGGTACAAAAGACTCTGTCTTACACAAATTTCACACACCTTTTATACACATTCAGACAAAGACCCTTGCGTCTTAATACTTGATTGGTAAGTGTAAAGTCTCATGTTTCCCTTATCTAAGTAGAACTAACTGGTTAGGACCAGGATCTTCTTGCCTTGAGGCAGAGCAAAAGAGATAGTGAAAAAATGCAAGCTATTGTGTCCATGAGCAGTACTTACTCCCCCCTCCTTACTGGGGGCTTGTAAACTATTAAGGGGCGTCAGCCAGCTTTCACACCTACCACATCTGCCTGTGTGCTACAAAGGGAGACAGCAGAAGGTGAGGCAAGGAGAGAGAGACAGAGACAGAGAGAGACAGAGTGTGTATTGGCCAACACATTAGAGGAGAGAGACAGAAAAACATGGGAGGAAGGCAAGCAACTTGCAGTCCTCCTCCTGGATCCAACTTTCTGCTGCAGAGGACACACCACCCCTGGCCAGAAAACTGAGCAGCTTCTGAAAATGGGGACCTTGTCTCCCTCATAACCACTAGTCAGGAACCTTTTTTTTTTTTTTTTAAACAAACTCAGCCCTAGCTAACAGGGCGCCCCTACGAGGAGCGAGGTAGGCTGTGAGCAGAGGAACCATCAAACCAGACACTTCTCACTGATAGTGACGGCTGTTCCACTCCCAGATGGATGGCTTTTGCGCGGCATCAACAATCCTCGCTGTCTCAGCGCTCTTGCTCCCCTTCCATCGCATGAGGACAGTGGACTCTGACGCGTGACTTCTTTTCCTTTGCAACTAAACCCACCACAAGGGGAAAAAAATACCCTACCCTCTCAGGAGGCAATGTCTTGTAGGCTCTTCTTTTCACCTCCCCGACAGGGTAGGCCTCCGCCCTCAACCATATTTCCATTACATCTTTAGGACTAAAAGTAGAAAATGCCCCTTGCAATGACACCTGAAATACTCACTCTGCATAGCAGACTCTGGTCAGAAATGCCAAACCTGCAGAAAAATATGCAGAAATTGGTCATGTTTTTGGCCTAATTGGCTTGCAAATTGCTTGTTGGCTAGTTTTTGGCTTGTAGGTTGTTGTTTGCTGTAGTTTCTGACTGCTTTTTTTTTTTGGTCGGCTCCCAGCAATTGGGGGCACGCAGGGGAAAGAGGGGAAAGAGTCAGGGGTGTACAGGGGGCTCACCACAGTCTCTGACGACTTGCAATGGGAGATTTAGTCGCACAGTGTTGGGGTTCCAAGGGATTGGCTTGCTTTGGAATTGTTTTGAAATGGGATTAGCTTGATTTTTGGCTTATTATGAAAGTTGGGGTGCTTATTTACCTAGTGAAAGTTGACAACTGAGACTCTGGTCCCTTCTCCAGCTTTAATCCCACAAAGCACCACATTCAACGAGGATGTTCAGAGCCTCTGCACAAAACTGGAGTGAGAACAGGTGAGGAATTCCAAGCACTGACCACTTACTCACAGCCAGTTATGTGGAAGGCAGAAAGCTGAGGACTGTTCATCTCTGCTTACAAGGATGTCCAGGCTGCTCAGGTTCATTTCTTCTAGTTTCTCCTCTAGCTGCGGCTCCTGGATGATCCCTCTGCCAAGGACAACAACATGTAACCCAAGCAGGAGCCATCACTGCCCCAAGTTCTATTGGTGTCTGAGATGCCGCCATCCCTCTCCCATCCACTGTACACCCCACTTGATGAACAGAGTCAGAGTCAACTCCCACAGTCACCCCACACCACTACCAATGGAGGATCTAAAACCCATCATGCTTCTCTTCCTCCTCCCAATGCCCCAGTGGGATACAGACTCTCCAGACCAAGCCAGCGAGCATGAACCATTGCCCATGTTATATGCAAGGAGACAGTACAAGGAGAGGCAGACACATAGAGAGCATGTTGGCCAACATATGAGAGCAGAGATACACACACAGGAAGGAGGCAAACTCAGCACCTGTAGTCACCTTCCTGGCTCTCCACAAAGGGTTACTGCATTTCAGGAAGACTCCATAGCACCTGACAACCCCTTGACAGGGCACAAAGGATTCCCCTGAGCTTATTGTGTCCCCATGAGATGCAGAGGCCTTTCCTCAGGGGCCTTCCCCATACTCACAAATTCTCTCCACTGAGAAGAGTGTTTGCAGCCCTCCCTCAATACTGAACTTCAGAAAATTTCCATTTGCTCTTACTCTGCAGATTGCTGTCCGGCTTTCGTCACTAGGGATGGGCTCAGGGTGGCCACTACTTCTTTGGTCTGATGAGAGACTGGCCAACCTGTGGCAGAGACCAATCTCAGTAGGAACTGAAAAAGAGAAAGAGAGAACACTTGTAAGCTAGGCCAGCACTGGGGCATGGAAGAAAAATGGACACACACACACCCCCCACTGGCTGCTGCCCATTGGGGCCCCCTTCTCTATTCCTCTCCAGCCCACCCAGGGCCTAAAATGCTCATCACTCCTAAGAAGCTACAGCCCTCCAGGAAAGGGACAATCCCAGACCACTACCAGCCACAGGCAGAGCTGGACCTTCCCCAGGACCCATCCCAGGGATAGGAGAAGCATCTCTCTGCCCTCCATGAGGCACCTCACTCTGCAGATACTGGATAGAGAAATATCATTTCACAAAAACACACACCTGCTCCTCCAACATTACAAGATCGCTCCTTGGCTCCACTGCAAAGCAAAACAACTAGATTGGGTACGTCTGCTTCCTCCAGATGCTCCTACTCTGTCTGGGGCTGCTCCGCTGGCCTGGAGCAGCCCTCCGCAAGAACAGCTAATCACCTATGGAAGAGCCATCACTGCCAAAAACAGTCTAGGTGCACGACATCTTCCAGTACCTGCCTCCACTCTCGCACCCACTATCCTGCATGATTTTCATCCCCTCCTACTTGTTCATAGCTCTCGAGACCTAGCCTGTGGGGATGCACACCTAGCACAGCTGCCTGTGTCCTATGAAGGGAAAAGGCACAAGGAGAGGCAAGGACAGAGACAGAGAGAGAGAAAGAGAGAGTGTTGGCCAACACACTAGAGAAAAGACAGACAGCAAGAGAAACATGGGAGGAAGGCAAGAAACTCACCAGCTGGAGCCATCTCCCTGTATCCAACCTTCTGCTGTGGAGGACACACTGCTTGTGAACAGAGAAATGACCAGCCCCGAAAAGGGGGACCTTGTCTCCCTTGTAACCACAGCTGTTCAGGAATTTTTTTTTTAAAACACAAATCCAGGCACAGCTAACAGGGCATCTCTATCTGGAGCCAGGTGGGCCTTGAGAAGAACCCTCAGCAAAACACTTATCTCAGAGACAGTGGTGTCTGTTCCGTGTCATCGAATAATTCTCAAGTTCCCATCACTCTTCATCACTGTCCATCGCATGAGGGCAGCAGTCTGACATGTGTCTTCTTTTTCCTTGGTACTAAACCCAGCAGAAGGGGGAAAAAAACAAGTTATCTCCTTCTGCAAGGTCACATAGTCTTCTCATTTCACAGCTCCCGTATCCCACAGTTCTGCCCTCAACCCATCTCCCATTGGCACTTTACACCTGCAACTAGAAGGGACTCATTGTAACTGCACCCAAAATAGTCAATTTGCTCAGGAGACTATTGCCCCTTCCCCAGCCTTAATATCACATTGCTCTGTACCCAGTGAGGAAGCACAGGGCCTATAAAGAGAAATACAGCGAGAACAGATAAGGAATTGAAAGCACTGACCTCTGACTCACAGCCAGTTATTCAGAATTCAGAAAGCTGAGAACTGTTCATACCTACTTAGAAGGATGTCCGGGCTGCTCAGATCCATTTCTGCCAGTCTTTCCTCTGGTTGGGGCTCCTGGACAATTCCTCTGCAGGAACACCTGCAAAAACCTAGCATGAATCATCATGACACAAAGCTCTATTGGTGTGTGAAATCTTGCCCTCAATCCTGCCTCCCTCTTCCATCCCATCTACACTGGCGCCACTCGAACAGAGAACGAGTTAACACCAACAGTCACTGCTCCACTTTAGCACCCACTGCCCCTTCCCCTCCTACTCCTCCAGGGCTCCCAGGACCTAACCTGTGGGGTGCACACCTAGCACCCCTGCCTGTGTCCTAAGAAGGGAGATGGCAGGAGGAAAGGTAAGGATAGAGATAGGGTGTGTGTTGGCCAACTTACTAGAGAACAGAGAAAGACAGAGTAAAAAACATGGGTGGAAGGCAAGCAACTCACCACCTGCAGTCATCCTCCTGGATCCAACCATCTGCTGCAGAGGACACACTGCTACTGGCCAGAGAACTGAGCAGTCCCTGAAAATGGGGACCTTGTCTCCCTCATAACTACAGCTACTCAAAAACAGAGCAATCACCAAAGCAGACACTTATCTCACTGAAAGTGGCAGTTGTTTCACTCCCAGTTGAATGGCTTTTTCATGGCAGCAATAATTTCCTGCAGTCCCATCGCTCTCACTTGATTTCCATTGCATGACAGCAGTAGACTCTCATGCAGGATCTCTTTTCCTCTGGTACTAAATCCAGCCAAAGGGGAAAAAAACAAACAAGTTACCATCTCAGTGGGCAATGTTGGGGAGGCTCTTCTTTATGCCTCTCCCACACAGTAGTGCTCTGCCCTGAACCCCCCTCCCATCACACCTTTAGGACTACAAGTAGAAAGCACCTCTTGCAACACCACCTGAAATAGTCACTCTGCATAGCAGATTTTGGTCAGACATGACAAACCTGCAAAGAAACTGCAGAAATTGGGCTTGTTTTTGCCTTAATTGCTTTCTGAGTTTCCTTTTGGACAGTTTTTGGCTTGCAGATTGTTAGGCTTCTAGCCTGTAAGAAAACTACAGCGAGTACAGATGTGGAATTCAAAGCATTGATCGCTTACCCACAGCAAGTTAAGCGGGATTCAGAAAGGAGAGGACTGTTCATGTCTTCTTAGAAGGATGCTCAGGCTGATCAGGTCCACTTCTGCCAGCTTCTCCCTGGCCTGGGGCTCCTGGACACTTCTTCTGCAAGTGCACCTGCAAAACCCATGCATGAGCCATCAGTACAAGTTCTATTCATGCATGAAATCTTGCCCTCATCCCTTCCTTCCTCTCCCATGCCATCCACCTGAGGCCAACTCAATGAACAGAGATGAGTAAACAGTCACTGCTCCACTTCAGCACCCACTGCCCCTCATGATTTTTCTCTGCTCTTCCTTCTCCATGGCTCCCAAGACCTAGCCTGTGGTGATGCACACTGAGCACCCCACCCATGTCCTCTGAAGGCTGATGGCACAAGGAAAGGTGAGAGAGACAGACAGACAGAGGGTCTATGTTGGCCAACACACTAGAGAACAGAGAGAGACAGAGTGAAAAACACGGTGGAAGGCAAGCAACTCCCCACCTGCAGTCATCCTCCTGGATCCAACCTTCTGCTGCAGAGAACTCGCCGCTCATGGCCAGAGAACTGAGCAGCCCCTGAAAATGGGGACTTTGTGTCCTTCATAACTACAACTAGTCAAAAACATTTTCTTACAAACCCAGCCCCAGCTAATGTGGTGTCCCTACCAGGAGCAGGGAGGGCTGGGAGCAGAGCAATCACCAAAACAGACACTTATCTCATTGAGAGTGGCAGCTGTTCCGCTCTCAGTTGGACGGCTTTTGCGTGGCATTGATAATACTCACGGTCTCATTGTTTACCATCGCATGAGGGCAGCAGATTCTGGCGCGTGACTTATTTTCCCTTGGTACTAAACCCAGCACAAGGGAGGAAAACACATCAGTTACCACCTTACTCAATGTCTTCTTCTAGGCTCTTCCCTTCACCTCTCACGCATGGCAGGGCTCGGCCCTCAACCCTCTTCTCATTACACCTTTGGCATTACAACCAAAGTCACCCCTTGCAACGGCAACCGACAGTCACTCTGCACAGCAGACTCTGGCCCCTCCCCAGCCTTAATACCACAGAGTCCCGTACCCAAAGACAAAGCACATGGCCTGTGAACAATACTACAGCAAGTACAGATGAGGATTTCAAAGCACTGACCTCTTACTCACAGCCAGTTAAGTGGGGGCAGGAAGCTGAGGACTGTTCATGTCTCCTTAGAAGGATATCCAAGTTGTTCAGGTCCACATCAGCCTCTTCCTCCTCCAGCGAGGGCTCCTGGACAATTCCTCTGCACAAGCAGCTGCAAAAGCCAAGCATGAGCTGTGATCACACACAGCCCTATTGTTGCTTGGAATCTTGGCCTCATCCTTGTCTCTCTCTCCCATCCCATCTACATCAGCCCCACTCGAACAGTGACTGAATAAACATTGACAGTCTCCACTCTATGCTAGCACCCACTGCCCGGAACGATTTTCGTCCCCTCCTACTTGCACGTATCTGCCAAGACCTAGTCCGTGGGGAAGCACACCTAGCACTCCTGCCCGTGTACCATGAAGGGAAGCAAGGAGAGAAAGAGTGTTGGCCAACACAATAGAGAAGCGAGACAGAGAGAGAGGGAGAGAAAGAGAGACAAGAGAAAGGCAAGAAATTCACCAGCTGGAGTAATCCCCTGGATCCAACTATCTGCTGCAGAAGACATACTGCTTGTGGACAGAGAAATGACCAGCTCCTGAAAATGGGGACCTTGTCTACCTCATAACCACATCTAGTCAGGAATCTTTTCCTACAAAGCAAGCCTCACCTAACCAATAGTCCTAGCCTGTAGGCAGGTGGGCTGTTACCAGAGTCCTCACCAAACCAGACACTTATCTGACTGATGGTGATGGCTGCTCCATTCCCAGCTCAACAGCATCTGCATAGCCTGGCATCAATAATGCTCATTTTCTCATGGCTTTTGGATGCTTTCCATCTCACAACAGGGGTGGGCTCTTACCTTTGACTTCTTTCCCCTTTCCCAAAGCACAACAGAAGAGGGAAAACCAAAGTCATCATTGGATTCTCAATGTTTTCTTTCATCTTCGTCTCTCATCTCCCATTACACCATTTTAGATACAATTAAAAAGCACACAATGCACACTCAACCTGTGGAATTCCTGCCCAGAGAATGCTGTGAAAGCCAAGACTATAACAGGATTAAAAAAATAACGAGGTAAATTCATGGAGGACAGGCCCATAAATGGCTATTGCTCAGCACGGGCAGTGAGCAGAGCCCTCGCCTAACATGACACTTACCTCACTGATGGTGACAGTTGCTCTGCTCCCAGCTGGATGGCTCTTGCCTGGCATCAACAATGCTCGGAATATCCCAGCTCTCCCTCCCTTTCCATCGCTTGAGGGAGTGGACTCTGACCTTCCACTTCTTTTCCCTTGGTAGTGAACCCAGCACAAAAGGGGGAAAACAAACAAGTTAGCATCTCAGTCAGCAATGTCGCATAGGTTCTTCTCCCATCTACTGCACCCCAGACCTCCACCCTTCATGCTTCTTCCGTTACACCTTCAGAAGCACAACTACAAAGAAGACTCTTGCACCTACTGCCAAAATAGTCACTCTGTACAGAAGACTTGTGCCTTTCCCTCATATGAATCTCACAGAGCCACATACCCAATGAAGTTCACAGCCTCTGACCAAAACTGAAGTGAGAACAGATGAGGAATTCCAAGCACTGATCGCTTACTCACACCCAGTTATGCGGAAGGCAGAAAGCTGGGGACTGTTAATTTCTGCTTAGGAGGATGTCCAGGTGGCTCAGGCCCACTTCTGCAAATTTCTCCTCCAGATGCTGCTCCTGAATGATTCCTCTACAAATGCAACAAGTAACCAGAGCAAAAGCCATCACTACACAAAATTCAATTATTGCGTGAAATCTTGCCCTCATTCCTACCTCCCTCTCCCATCCCATCCACATCAGCCCGAGTCAACACCCACAGTCACTGCTGCACTCTAGTGCTCACTACCCTGCACGATTTCAGTCCCCTCCTACTTGTTCCTAGCTCCCGAGACCTAGCCTGTGAGGATGCACACCTAGCACAGCTGCCTGTGTCCTATGAAGGGAGACAGCACAAGGAGAGAGAGACAGAGACACAGACAGAGTTTGTGTTGGCCAATGCATTAGAGGAGAGAGAGAGAAAAACGTGGAAGGGAGTCAAGAAACTTACCAGCTGGAGTCATCACCCTGTATCCAACCTTCTGCTGCAGAGGACACATCATGTGGACGGAGATATGATCAGCTCCTGAAAGTGGGGACCGTGTCTCCCTCATAACCATAGCTAATCAGGAATCTCTTCCTACAAACCGAGCCACAGCTAATGACCAGTCCCGGCCTGGAGGCAGCTGGGCCGCTACCAGAGAGAGTCTTCACCAAACCAGACACTTATCTCACTGATGGTGACGGCTGCTCCACTCCCAGCTCAATGCCATCTGCATAGCCTGGCATCAACAACACTCACTGTTTGTTTCACAGCTTGAGTCCTTTCCATCTCACAATGGGGGTGGGCTCTTACCCTTGACTTCTTTCCCCCCTGGTACTAAGCACAACACAAGAGGGAAACACAAAAGTTATCATCATAATCTGCAATGTTGTGCAGGTTATTCTTCTCATCTCCCATTACACCTTTATAGCTACAATTAAAAAGCACACAACACACACTCAACCTGTGGAACTCCTTCCTAAAGAACGTTGTAAAGGCCAAGACTACAATGGGGTTCAAAAAGGAAGTATGTAAATTAACTCAGGAGAGGTCCATCAATGGCTATTAGTCAAAATGGGCAGGGATGGGGTCATTATCCTCTGTTTGTCAGAAGCTGGGAATGGGAGACAGGGAATTGATCACTTGGTTATTCCCTGTTCTGTTCATTCCCTCTGCGGCACTTGGCATTAGCCACTGTCTAAAGAAAGTAGCCCATTGCACCTGCATCCAAGGGAGTCCACTACCAATCGAGCATCTAGTACCCATCATGCTTCTCTTCCTCCTCCCAATTCCCCAGTGGGATGCAGACTCTCCAGATCAAGCCTTTGAGCATGCACCATTGCTCATGTTCTATGCCAGAAGACAGTACAAGGAGAGAGAGGGGATGCATGTTGGCCTACATATGAGATTAGAGAGAGAAATAGGAAGAAAGAAACTACAGAAAGACATGTTATCACCTTCCTGGCTCTCCACAAAAAGTTACCATACTTCAGGAAAACTCCATAGCACCTGACAACTCCTTGAGACGGTACAAAGGATTCCCCCAAGTTTTTTGTCCCCAGTTAGCTGTAGAGGCCTTTCCCCAGAGGCCCTCCCAATACTAAGGAATTCTCTCCATCAACAAGAGAGTCTTTGCAGCCCTCCCTAAGTGCTTGTAGGCTAGGCCAGCACTGAGGCATGGAAGAAAAATGGACACACACACAGATCATTGGCTGCTGCTCACTGGAGCCTCCTTTTTTATTCCTCTCCAGCCTATCCAGGCCCTAAAATGCTCATCACTCCTAAGGAACCATAGCCCACCAGGAAAGGGACAATCCCAGGCAATTACCAGCCACAGCCAGAGCTGGACCTTCCCCAAATCCCTGCCCATGGAAATAAGAAGCATCTCTCTGCTCTCAAGGAGGCAACTCACTACACAGTGTGACAAAGTTCCTCCTCTACCTTGGTGGGTCCTGCGCTTATTGGTGGATTTGCTCACCTCACAGATTCACCCTGTGGGTCGGGAAACAGCCCAGAGACCTTCCCCTCCGGCTGAAGCTACAGCCCAGGTCAATTCCTCCTGTATTTAATCAGGAGTTGGGAGGTTTGCGGGGAACCCGGGCCCGCCCCCTATTCCAAGTTCCAGCCCAGGGCCCTGTGGACTGCAGCTGTCTAGAGTGCCTCCTGGCATGGATGCACGACAGCTACAACTCCCTGGCTACTTCCCCATGGCCTCCTCCAAACACCTTCTTTATCCTCACCACAGGACCTTCCTCCTGGTATCTGATAACGCTTGTCCTCCTTAATCCTCCAGCAGTACGCTCTCTCACTCAACTCCTTGCCTTCTTGCCCCCATCTCTTCACACATGCTCCTTCTCCTCTGGCTCCTCCCTGCCTGACTGGCGTGAGCTCCTTTTTTAACCCAGGTGCCCTGATTAGCCTGTCTTGATTGGCTGCAGGTGCTCTAATTAAAGTAGCTCTCTCTACTGCCTTCTAGAAAGATCTTAATTGGCCCCAGGTGCCTTGATTAACCTGGAGCAACTGCCATTTTGTTACCAGGGTACTAGGGATTTGTTTAGCCTGGGGCTAACGTACCTGTTTCTCAGTACTTTACTGTAGCCATCTGGCCTTGCCCCATCACATGCTCTACTCCACTATCCACTACCCTGCAGGATTTTTGTCCCCTCCTACTTCTTCATGGCTCCCGATACACAGCTTTTGGGACTGCACACCTAGCACACCTGCCCATGTCCTAGGAAGGGAGACAGCACAAGGAAAGGAAAAGAGAGAGTCAGTCCATGTGGATGATCAATGGACACATTCAGTAGGCAATCTGGGGTTCGTGCATCAGTGGCTTAGTCATATGATATCTGGGGGTGAGGGCTGCACTGTATGGTAGAGGGGTTTAGGGTTCCCAAGCTGTACTGAGGGAATGTGGGATTCATAGGCCTTGGAGAGTAAGGGCAGGGTGGAGGGGGGTTTAAAGGCCCCAGTGTAGCTGGGAAGGGTAACAGGAATTGAAGAGGGAAACCTGGGTGGCATGGGGAAATGCGGTGCTGTGGAAGTGGGGTCCAGCAATGGAGAAATAGATTGAAGCCAGTTGGGGTGTAGGGATTGGGTGTCATGGAGGATGGTGGGGTGCTCTGAGATGGGGAACAGATGGGGTGGATTGGAGGGCCACGTGCAGGGGGCAGATTGGGGTGGGGCAATCGGAGTGCTGGCAAGTCTGGGGATGCAGGAGCAGGTTGGAGGAAGTTAAATGGGTCCCAGTGGGGGGAGGCTGGAATGCACTGAAGGAGATGCTGTGTGCGCATACCTTGAATGGCCACCTGGTGTCACTAAGTATTTTCCTCCGGGAGCAAGAGTGAAACCAGATGGCCAATCCAGATAATGCACAAACCATTTCCCTCATCAAGGGACAGTGACAATGAGGGGCCACTGGGGTTAATGCACAGAGCATTTCCCTCATGGAGCAGCAGTGTCAGTGGGTGGCCTCTTGGGGGAATGCACAGAACATTTATCTCATGGAGCAAGACACACACTGGGTGAGCACTCTGGCTACTGCACAAAGCATTTCCTTCGTGGAGCAACTGTGCATTACCCTGCATGGCCACATGGTGTCACTGTTGTTCCATGCACAAAATGCTCTGTGCATTACCCGGCGTGGCCACACGGTGTCACTCTTGCTCCATGCAGGAAATGCTCGGTGCACTAACCCGCGTGGCCACACGGTGTCACTCTCGCTCCGTGCAAGAAATGCTCGGTGCACTACCCCGCGTGGCCACAGGGTGTCACTGTTGCTCCATGCAGGAAATGCTGTGTGCATTACCCTGTGTGGCCACACGGTGTCAGTAGTTATTTCCCTCATGGAGCAACAGAGACACTAGGTCAGGGGTCGGCCACCGCGTGCCAAAGACGTCACGGGAGCTGATCTTTAATGGCACGCGGCTGCCTGCCGGGACTCCAGGGTGGCATTAAAAATCCTGCCAGCACAGCAAGCGCAGGGTCCGCACTCCCGGGCTGCAGCACCGGGCCGAGCGCAGCAAGCCGCCAGCCCCTCCCTCGCCTTCTCCCCTCTCCTGGATCCCTGCCGCCACATGCATAGCTCTGAGGCTGGGGCTGCGTGCTCCCGCGGGGCAGCGTTTGGCTCTGCGGGGAGGGCTGAGCCGCTGGTCTGGGGTCCTGGCCACCGGCCCCACTCAGCCCACTGCGAGTCTAGGGTCCCAGCAGCCGGCCTGACACAGACCACTGCTCATCTGGGGTCCCGGCCAGTGGCCCCGCACAGCCTGCTGCCGGCCTAGGTGAACAGAACCGCAGACCAGCAGCAGGCTGAGCGGGCTGGCGCCGTAAGATCAACATTTTAATTTCATTTTAAATGAAGCTTCTTAAACATGTTGAAAACCTTGTTTATTTTACAATACAATATATAGAAAGAGAGACACCTTCTAAAAAACATTAAAATGCATTACCAGCACGCGAAACCTTAAATTACAGTGAATAAATGAAGACTTGGCACACTGCTTGTGAAAAGTTGCTGACCCCTGATATAGACAACAACACTATTTCACTTCAGTGTCTTCCTAAATGTTAATATTCCTTTTTTGATCTTCGAATCGAAGCGATAGCAATAGACAAGACTTGTCTGGTTACATGACAAGACCTGAGGTAACATTTACCCTTTGATCTCTAACAATGCAGGCTGCATTTCAAACCTCCATTCATTTACAGATCTTCCTAACCAGTTTTTAACGTTCGGCCATGGGTCAGGTCAGTTTGTGAGTCAATCAACTCATTCTGGCCCTGTCACCTTACAATGAGGTATTACATTACACTCAGAACATCCCAAGGTTTCTGTGGCTTTGAGCTCCTTAGGACCTAGCCTTTAAAATGCCCCGGGCCGTTGACCTCTCCCTGTGACAAAGGTGCAGGTCTCCCCTTTCTAACTCCTCTTGGGCCGTTGGCACTTGCTGGGCAACAAGACCACCCACTTCTGAGGGAACGGAGGTCTCTCCTTTACAGCGCTTTTCGCTCTGCCCCATTGGAACACCCCTGGCTTCAGGACCTCCCTGTAAGGTTTGGGTCTCCTTTGCCAAGCAAATTAAGCCACAAGCCACTTTGACACTGTGATGGAGTAGGGACTGTCTGAGTGGGGGATGGAAGAGCCGGGGATTACTTTAGGTGAGGGACCAAGACCTAAGCCTGTAACCTGAGCCAGGGAGCAGGGAGGTGTGTCAGCACCTTTGCCGGGGAAGCTGGACAAAGGAAGGGGCCGGCTGGAGGGAGTTGAGTTTAGTTTCAGTTTTGGGCTGGGTGGTTGGAATTCAGGGGACTAAGCTTCCTGAGCCCCAGAAGGACTTGATTGAGGGGTCCTGGCGGTGCCTACAAGCTCTGCTGTAACCTGCATTCCTATTGTCCAATAAACTTTCCGTTTTACTGGCTGGCTGAGAGTCACTGAGTCCCAGGAAGAGGGGTGCAGGGCCGCACTCCCCTACACTCTGTGACAGACACACCCGGCAAAATGACAGCCCTGTAACCAAGGTGTAAGGTCTTATCCCTCGCAAGCTTAAGCTAGCGGAGCCTTTCTGTGCCTGTGGCTGAGCGACCCCCGTTTAAGGATGGAGCTTCCGTTTCTCTTAGTCACAGGAAATTCCCCCACAATGATTTCTACTTGGATTTTTTGAGATTTGAAGTGAACCCTTACTTGCGACCTATCCCGGTCAGATGGAACATGGTGTGGCGAAGGGGCGGCTATAAGGGGATGGCGGAGGCCATGGAAAATTCACCCCTTTTCTTAAAAAAGCCAAGAAATGGCCCAACCATGCAAATGTCGCAAAGGCTGGAAATGAAATACAGAAATTGGGGCGAGGGGTTGGCTTAATTGACTTGTGAGTTGCTTGTTGGCTTGTAAGTTGTTGCTCATTGTAGCTTCTTCATTTTTTTTTGATTGGCTCCCGGCAATCGGGAGCACAGAGGTGCAAAAATGGCAAGAGAAGGGTGCACAGTGGGCCCACCGCAGTCCCAGACTGCACGCCAGGGGAGATCTAGTCACTGAGTGTTGCGTTCTTAGGTATTGGCTTGTTTTGAAATGGGATTAGCTTGATTTTTGGCTTATTGTGAAAGTCGGGGTCCTCATTTACCCAGGGGAAGTTGGCTACTGTGACTCTGGTCCCTTCCCCAGCCTTAATCCCACAAAGACCCATACCCAACGAGTAAGGACACAGCATGTGAAGAATAATACAGAGACTATAGATGATGAATTAAAAGCACTGACCTCTTACTCACAGTCAAGTATGTGGGAGGGAGAAAACTGAGAACTGTTCATGTCTGCTAAGAAGGATGTTCAGGCTGATCAGGTCCACTTCTGAGAGTCTCTCCTCCAGGTAGGGCTCCAGGACAATTCCTCTGCCAGTGCAGCTGCAAAAGCCATGCATGACCCAGCATTACACAAAGCTCTGAAGGTGCATCAAATCTTGCCCTAATCTCTGCCTCCCTCTCCCATCCCATCTACATGGGCCCCACTCCATGAACAGAGACGGCATCAACACCGACTGTCACCGATCCAGTCTTGTGCCCACTGCCACACATGAGAGTTTCATCCCCTCCTACTTCTTCATGGCTCCCAAGACAGAGCCTGTGGGGTGCACACCTAGTCACACCTGCCCGTGTGCCATGAACAGAGACAGCACAACAAGAGGCAAGGACAGATTGACAGAGAGAGCGTTGGCCAACACACTAGAGGAGAGAGAGGGGGAAACATAAGAGGAAGGCAAGCAACTCGCCACCTGGAATCATTCTCCTGGATCCAACCTTTTCTGCAGAGGACACAGAGCTTGTGGACAGAGAAATTAGCAGACTCTGAAAATGGGGACCTTGTCTCCCTCGTAAGCACAGCTAGTCACGAACACTTTGTTACAAACCCAGCCCCAGCTAATGGGGCATTTGTACCTGGAGCCAAGTGGGCAGTGAGCAGAGCCCTCACTTAATGAGACACTTATCTCACTGATGGTGACAGTTGCTCCACTCCCAGCTGGATGGCTCTTGACTGGCATAAACAATGCTTGCAGTCTCCCAGCTCTCACTTGCTTTCCATCGCAGGACGGGAGCGGATTCTGACCCTCCACTCCTTTTCCTTTGGTACTAAAACCAGCAACAGGAGGAAAACCAAACTGGTTAGCATGTCTGCAGTGTGCATAGGTTCTTTTTCTCGCATCTACCGCACCTCAGGGCTCCGCCCTCAACCCTTCTCCCATTACAGCTTTAGCACTACAACTAAAAAGCAACCCATTGCACCTACATCCAAAATACTCACTCTGCACAGGAGACTTGTGCCTTTCCCTCATCTGAATCCCACAGAGCACCGTTTTCAATGAGGAAGCACACGGCCTGTGAAGAAAATTACAGTGAGTACAGATGAGGAATTCAAAACACTGACCTCTTACTCACAGCCAGTTATGTGGGAGGCAGAAAGCTAAGGACTGTTCACGTCTCTTTAGAAGGATGTCCAGGCTGCTCAGATCCACGTCCAGCAGTTTCTCCTTGGGCCAGGGCTCCCGAATGATTCCTCTGCAACAGAAGCTGCAACACCCAAGTAGAAACCATCACTACACAAAGCTCTATTGGTGCTTGAAATCTTGCCCTCATCCCTGCCTCCCTCTTCCATCTCATCTACATTGGCCCCACGCGAAAGACGACTGAGTTAAACACTGACAATCACTGCTCTACTTCCTCACATGGTTTTGGTCCCCTCCTACTACTCCAGGGCTCCCAAGACCTAACCTGTGGGGATGCACACCTTGCAGGCCTGCCTGTGTCCTAAGAAGAGAGACAGCACAAGGAAAGGACAGACTAAGAAAGAGTGTTGGCCAACACAGGAGAGAGAGAGAGAGAGAGAGAAAAAATGAGAAACATGGGAGGAAGGCAAGCAACTCGTCACCTGGAGTCATCCCTCTGGATCTAACCTTCTGCTGCAGAGGACACAGCGCGACTGGCCAGAGAATGGAGCAACCCCTGAAAATGGGGTCCTTGTCTGCCTCATAACCACAGCTACTCAGAAACACTTTCTTACAAACACAGCCCCAGCAAACGGAGCGTCCCTACCAGGAGCAAGGTGGGCCGAGAACAGAGCAATCACCAAAACAGACACTTATCTCATTGAGAGTGGCCACTGTTTCGCTCCCAATAGGACAGCTTTTCCTTGGCATCAGTAATTCTTTTGGTCGTCATCGCTCTCACTCACTTTCCATTGCACAAGGGCAGGAGTCTCTGATGCAAGATTTCTCTTCCCCTGGTACTAAATCCAGCAGAAGAGGAAAAAACAAGCATGTCACTATCTCAGTGGGCAATGTTGGGGAGGCTCTTCTTTTCACCTCTCAAACACAGTGGGTCTCTGCCCTGAACGCTCCTCTCATCACACCTTTAAGAGTACAAGTAGAAAGCATCCCTTGCAATGACACCTGAAATAAGCACCCCGACTTTCATAAGTCTGCTGTGCAGAGTGACTATTTACCCCATGAAATTTGGCAACTGTGAGTCTGGTCCCCTCTCCTGCCTTAATCCCATAGGCCCAGTACCCAACAAGGAAGCAAACGGAGTGTGAAGAAAATTACAGTGAGTAAAGATTAGAAAACAAATCAGTTACTATCTCGCATCTACTGCACCTCAGCTCTCCGCCTTCATCCCTCCTTCCATTATAGCTTTAGCACTGCAACTAAAAAGCAGCCCGTTGAACCTACATCCAAAATACTCACTCTGCACAGGAGACTTGTGCCTTTCCCTTCCCTCGCCTGAATCCCACAGAGCACTGTGTTCAACGAGTAAGTTAACAGCCTCTGAACAAAATTGAAGTGAGAGCAGATGAAGAACTCCAAGCACTGACAGCTTACTCACAGCCAGTTATGTAGGAGGAAGAAAGCTGAGGACTGTTAATCTCTCCTTAGAAGGATGTCCAGGCTCCTCAGCACCACGTCTGCCACCTTCTCCTTCAGCTGCTGCTCCTGGACGATTCCTCTGCAAGCGCAGGAAATAAACCAAGCAAGAGCCATTCGTACACAAAATTCAGTTGGTGCAGGTAATCTTGCCCTCATCCCTGCCTCCCTCTCCCATCCAATCTACATCAGCCCCACTTGATGAACAGTAACCGAGTCAACACCAACAGTCTCTCTTCCACTCTAGCGCCCACTGCCCCGCATGATTTTCATCCCCTCCTACTTGTTCATAGCTGCCGAGACCTAGCCTGTGGGGATGCACACCTAGCACTCCTGTCCGTGTCCTATGAAGGGAGACAGCACAAGGAGAGGCAAGGACAGAGACAGAGAGAGAGAAAGAGCGTTGGCCAACACACTAGGAAAGAGACAGACAGAAAAAGAAACACGAGACGAAGGCAAGAAACTCACCAGCTGGATTCATCCCCCTGGATCCAACCTTCTCCTGCAGAGGATACATGCTTGTGAACAGAGAAATGATCAGCCCCTCAAATTGGGGACCTTCTCAACCTTGTAAGCACACCTGGTCAGGAACCAGCTAACAGGGTGTTCCTACCTGGAGCCAGGTGGGCCGTGAGCAGAGCCCTCATCAAACCAGACTCTTTTCTCACTGACAACAGAGACTGCTCCAGTCCCAGCTGGACGGCTCCTGCCTTGCACCAACAATGCTTACGGTCTAGTCGCTCTCGCTCGCTTTCCATCGCATGAGGGCAGTAGACTGACGCGTGATTTTTTTCTGCCTTGGTACTAAACACAGCACAAGTAGAAAAAACAAATAAATTACGATCTCAGTGGGCAACGTCACACAGGCTATTCTTTTCCCCTCTCCCACACGGCAGGGCTCAGCCCCCAAATCTCTCCCCCATTACACATTTAGCATGACCACTAAAATGCACCCCTTGTAAAGGCAAAGAAATAATCACTCTGCACACCAGACTCTGGCCCCCCCCCCAGAGGCAATCTCTCACAGCCCCATACCCAACGAGGAAGAACACAGCCTGTGAAGAATACTACAGCGAGTACAGATAAGGAATTGAAAGCACTGACCTCTTACTCAGAGACAGGTGTTCAGAATGCAGAAAGCTGAGGACTGTTCACATCTGCTTAGAAGACCGTCCAGGCTGCTCAGATCCACCTCTGCCAGTTTCTCCTCCTGCTGGGACTCCTGGACAATCCCTCTGCAAGAGCAGCTGCAAAAAGCCAAGTGAGAGCCAGCACTACACAAAGCTCTAATGGCGTGTGAAATCTTGCCCTCATCCCTGCCTCCCTCTCCAGTCCCATCAACATCAGCCCCACTCGATGAACAGAGACCGGGTTAACACTGACAGTCACCGCTCCACTCTCGTGCCCACTGCTCTGCATTATTTTTGTCCCCTTCTACTTCTTCATGGCTCCTGATACATGGGCCGTGGGGATACACTCTGAGCATGCCTGCCTGTGTCCTATGAAGGAAGACAGCACAAGGAGAGGCAAAGACAGGAAGAGCGGGAGTGTTGGCCAACACCGTAGAGAACGAAGAGAGAAACACAGGAGAAAGGCAAGAAACACACCACCTGCAGTCATCTGCAGGGATCTAACCTTCCGCTGCAGATGACACACCACTACTGGCCAAAGAACTGACCAGCCCCTGAAAATGGGGACCTTGTCTCCCTCATGCCAGGTGCCCCAGAGGGAGTGAACCTAACAAGCAATGATCAAATGATCTCTCTCCTGCCATCCATATCCATTCTCTGACGAACAGAGACTAAGGACACCATTCTTTACCCATCCTGGCTAATAGCCATTTATGGACTTAGCCACCATGAATTTATCCAGTTCCCTTTTAAACATTGTTATAGTTCTAGCCTTCACAACCTCCTCAGGTAAGGAGTTCCAAGTTGACTGTGCGCTGCGTGAAGAAGAACTTCCTTTTATTTGTTTTAAACCTGCTGCCTATTAATTTTGTTTGGTGACCCCTAGTTCTTGTATTATGGGAATAAGTAAATAACTTTTCCTTATCCACTTTCTCAACATCACTCATGATTTTATATACCTCTATCATATCCCCCCTTAGTCTCCTCTTTTCCAAGCTGAAGAGGCCTAGCCTCTTTAATCTTTCCTCATATGGGACCCTCTCCAAACCCCTAATCATTTTAGTTGCCCTTTTCTGAACCTTTTCTAGTACTAGAATACCTTTTTTGAGGTGAGGAGACCACATCTGTACACAGTATTCGAGATGTGGGCGTACCATGGTTTTATATAGGGGCAATAATATATTCTCAGTCTTATTCTCTATTCCCTTTTTAATGATTCCTAACATCCCGTTTGCTTATTTTGACTGCCTCTGCACACTGCATGGACATCTTCAGAGAACTATCCACGATGACTCCAAGATCTTTTTCCTGACTCGTTGTAGCTAAATTAGCCCCCATCATATTGTATGTATAGTTGGGGTTATTTTTTCCAATGTGCATTACTTTACATTTATCCACATTAAATTTCATTTGCCATTTTGTTGCCCAATCACTTAGTTTTGTGAGATCTTTTTGAAGTTTTTCACAATCTGCTTTGGTCTTAACTATCTTGAGCAGTTTAGTATCAGCTGCAAACTTTGCCACCTCACTGTTTACCCCTTTCTCCAGATCATTTATGAATAAATTGAATAGGATTGGTCCTAGGACTGACTCTTGGGGAACACCACTAGTTACTCCTCTAGTTTTCTCTGTACAAACACCAGCCCTCCCTCCATGGGGTCAGCATTAGCCCCTGAAACAAGCACCAAACTGAACAATATATCAACATATTTAACTAACCTAGGCAAAGCCAGGAGTAGCCCCAGGTCAAGATCTCTGGAAGGACTTACACAGACTCACTTGCCTCTGATACAGCACATGACTCTCCCACACACACACTTGGCTAGACACACACAGACTCTCTGCCCAGCACCCATGGAAACCCCCAGCCCCTGGGTCAGTCCAACCCATGCTGATGCTGACATGCACTGTGAGCACAGAGATCAGAGCTGCTGCTTTTGCTCCTCCTACTTTTTTATTTATTCCATCCCCTCTCCAAATCTCCCTCCTGTTTTGGTCTTGTTTTCCATCCCACCCTCCATCTGCTTATAGGCTCAAATCCTCTGAGGTGATCCTAATTAATTCTGGGTCCTTGTTTTGGAGTGGCACTCCTCCCAGCCTGTCAGGTTTGCACAGAGTAGCAAGGAGGGGAGGAAATGGGTGAAACACACCTGTTCCCAAATAGCAGACGTGCTCCATGACTTGGCCACTACAGCACTGCTCTGTCAGTTGAGTAGGAGGGCCATATGACGGATTGGGTCACAGAAACCCCCTTGGAACTGCCACCTGATGTGCTGAGACTCTCTTGCCTCTGGTACACCACATAACTCCTCCCCCTACACCCCGGTCCTCTATAACACTGATAGAGAAATATGCACAGCTGTTTGCTCCCCCAGGAATTAATTACTTGCTCTGGGTTAATTAATAAACAAAAAGTGATTTTTTTATTAAATATAAACAGTAGGATTTAAATGGTTCCAAGAAATAACAGACAGAACAAAGTAAATTACCAAGCAAAATAAAACAAAACACGCAAGGCTAAGGGTATGTCTACACGACAAAATTAGGTTGATTTTATAGAAGTCGATTTTTTAGAAATCAGTTTTATACAGTTGATTGTGTGTGTGTCCCCACTAAGCACATTAAGTCAGTGGAGTGCATCCATAGTACTGAGGCTAGCATCGACTTTCGGAGTGTTGCACTGTGGGTAGCTATCCCACAGTTCCCGCAGTCTCCGCTGCCCATTGGAATTCTGTGTTGAACTCCCAATGCCTGATGGGACAAAAACGTTGTGGGTGGTTATGGGCACATGTCGTCAGGCCCCCTCTCCCCCCCATGAAAGCAACGGCAAACAATCGTTTCTTGCCTTTTTTCCTGGGTTACCCATGCAGATAACATACCAAGGCAAGCATGGAGTCCGCTCAGCTCACCATTACCATACATCTCCTGGGTGCTGCTGGCAGATGCAATACCTCCTTGCCTTCGCGGCAGCAGATGGTGCAGTACGACTGCTAGCCGTCATCGTCGTCTCCTGGGTGCTCCTGGCCGACATGGGTGCCTGGGTAGACATGAGTGCTCCTGGCAGACCTTGGTGAGTTCTGTCAGGGGAGCCTGGACATAAATGAGAATGACTCCAAGTCATTCTCTTCTTTAAGTTTTGTCTCATGGTGATTCAGTCCTGCCTGGAATATCACGCAAATTGGAGGCTTCTGCCTCAGGCTGCTCTCCCAGCTGGCAGCACTGCACAGTCTACCCTTTGCTCCCATGGCTCATGAAGCCTGGACAGTAGTAAGGAGCAATTCAACTATAGGCTGAGCAAGTGCAGAATGGTGGTAGAATGTGCTTTGGGCGTTTAAAAGCTTACTGGCACTGTTTGCTGACTAGGCTGTTTGCGATTAGAAGAGCACAGCAAGGCGCGCTGCACATCATAGAGGCTTTGAAAACCAGTTTAATGACTGACCAGGCTTTGGTGTGACAGTTGTGTGTGCTTCTCCTTGATGCAAATCCACCCCCTTTGTTGATTTTAGTTCCCTGTAAGCTATGTCATCAGTCACCCCTCCCTCCATGAGAGCAATGTGAGACAATCATTTCATGCCTTTTTTCCATGAAGACACCATGCCATGGCAAGCATGCAGCCTGCTCAGCTCAGCCGCCGCTGTTGTGTCCTGGGTGCTGCTGGCAGCAGACAGTGCAGTAGGACTGCAAACTGTTGTCATAGAACAACTGCTTCTGCTGCCCTTCTGCTCGCCTGCTCTGGCAGCAGACAGTGCAATAGGGCTGCAAACCATTGTCATTGAACAACCGCTTCTGCTGCCACTCTGCTCTCCTGCAGACTCCATACTACGGCAAGCATGGAGCCTACTCAGATCACTGCGGCAGTCCTGAGTGCTGTAAACACCATGTGCATTATATGCAGCACCAGAAACTTCAAAAGCAGGCGAGGAGGCGACGGCAGCATGGTGACGAGAGTGATGAGAACATGGACACAGACTTCTTCAAAGCACAGGCCCTGGCAATTTGGACATCATGGTGGTAATGGGGCAGGTTCATGCCATGGAACGCTGATTCTGGGCCCAGGAAACAAGCACAGACTGGTGGGACCGCATAGTGTTGCAGGTCTGGGATGATTCCCAGTGGCTGCAAAACTTTCACATGCATAATGGCACTTTCATGGACCTTTGTGACTTGCTTTCCCCTGCCCTGAAGCGCAAGAATACCAAGATGAGAGCAGCCCTCACAGTTCACGAGTGGCGACAGCCCTCTAGAAGCTTGCAACACCAGACAGGTCAGTCGGGAATCAATTTGGAGCGAGCAAATCTACTATGGGGGCTGCTGTGATCCAAGCAGCCAACATGATAGCTGACCTGCTGCTATCAAAGGTAGTGACTCTGGGAAATGTGCAGGTCATAGTGGATGGCTTTGCTGCAATGAGATTCCCTAACTGTGGTGGGCTGATAGATGGAACGCATATTCCTATCTTGGGACCGGAGCACTAAGGCAGCCAGTACATAAACCAAAAGGGGTACTTTTCAATGGTGGTGCAAGCACTGATGGATCACAAGGGATATTTCTCCAACATCAATATGGGATGGCCAGGAAAGGAACATGACACTTGCATCTTTAGGAACTCTGGTCTGTGTGACTGGCTGCAGCAAGGGACTTACCTTCCAGACCAGAAAATAACCACTGGGGATGTTGAAATGCCTATAGTTATCCTTGGGGACCCAGCCTACCCAGTAGCATAGCTAGCGGGGTGCAAGGGAAGCAGCTGCTTCCCCTCAGCACATTTTTTAAAAAGCGCCACCTTAGGCGGGGTTACCATGGCGCCGGGGCGGGGCCCATGCTCTGCTCTGAAGCTTGGCCTGCCTGGTTTCCCCTAGCGTACTGCATACCCTGCCCCCGCCAATCAGCTGTGTCTCCCAGGGGGAGGGAGACAGCTGATCCCGTGACAGGGAGGGGAGGGGAAGAACAGACCTCCAGCAAGCTGGGCTCCTGCAGGCAGGCTTTGCCGGCTTCCCCATAAACCTTGCCCCCTCCCTGCCTCGCCAATTAGCTGTCTCCCAGCAGGAGGGAGACAGACAGCTAATCAGTGAGGGAAGGGCTCCTGGGGAAGAGGAGAGACTGGGGCCTTGGGGAAGAAGGGGGTCAGTCAGGGCATGCCCTATAGGGGGCAGGGGCACCTACCCACAAGTCAACTGATTATGGGGCCCACGGGGGCCCACAAGCCATCAGCGGTTCAGTGGGGGAGGGGGCAGTAAGGTAGCTAGCTAGAGGAGTGCGAGTGCAAGTGCTTGTTGTTTAGCTGGTTTTTGGCCACCAGCCAATCAGCGAGGGGAACTGCTCCTGGAGCAAGGGGCTGACCAGCAGAGAGACCCCACCTCCTTCTCCTACCTGCTTCTTGTGGCACTGTGGCAGTTGTGCTTTCTCTGGCTCTGCAGCAGCAGCTCCTAAACTCTCACCCAACTAAAGGCAGCCAGTAGCAGCAGCTGCCTAGTGTATTTCAAAGGGGGTCTTTCTTGTGGTGAGGGTGGCTTGTGGGGGGATTGGAAACCCTCCAGGTGGCTGGGAGAGCCAGCACCTGGCTGCTGGTGGTATGGTCATCTGCATGGTGGGGGGCAGGGGGCTCAGCCAGAGGCATCTCCAAAAACATCCCCTGCATCCGGGCAGCTGGACCGGGGTGGGAGGCAGTGGTGGGGGGGGAAGCACATCTCCTGGTCTCCTATGCAGTGTGGTGTCCCTGCTTGCCCTCCCTGCCCAGGCAGAGATGCCTGCCTCTCAGATACAATGGCTATGTAGTGTGCTTGGTTCCCCCTCCCTGGCATCTGGGTGGCTGCCTCTTAGGGGGTGAGAGGTGGAAGGGAAGAGGCAGTGAGGAAGAGATAGGAGTGAGGCAGGGTAGGAGAGGAAAACTGAGACTATCAGGGGAAATCTTCATAGCAGTACAATCTCTGCCTTGGGGGCGTGGATGGATTTGTCTCCCAAGGGAAGGCTGGAATGAACTATCTGCTGTTGTAGTATGTGTTTAGTTTCATCCATGTGCTCTGGCAAACACAAGTCCAGGCACCATGTTGGGGGGCAGGGAGAGGTAGCCTGATTTTCCCTCTCCTATCAGTGGAAACCTGATTTTTCTCCTAAGGGAAGGGCTTGTGATCATGTTGGGAGGAGGGGGAGGCATTGCTGAGTCCCAGGGTTGAGTAATTCTCTGGTGATGGTGGTCATTAAGTTACTAATTGTCATTCACTTGCTGCACACAATGGCTGGTGATGGCTGTTTAACATCCACCCAGCCATTTGGTCAATGCCTTGTTTCTTGGAAGTTGCCTTCTGTAACTTCTCTAATTTCATCCCACTCTCCTGTGAATACAAATTCTGGTTCTAAGGACCTGGTGCCTGGATCCCATATTGCCTTGCACTGGGATTGGGAATTAGTGCCCTGACATGCAACTCCTCCTATTGTGCCAGTGTAGATCCTGCTGTTAGTACAGCTATTTGCAGGTGCCCTTGTGTTTAGCCGAAACTTTGGATTTAGTTTAGTGGGGATGGGCTCAGAGACTGACATTACTATCCTGCTGTGTGGATCCCAGTGTGCTTGTACTGTGAATTTTTGACATGCACATGTGGCTATATTTATCTCATTGTGCAGATAGTGCTACCTCCTTGGTGTGATGATGACATTATGCTAAGATGACTCGTGAAAATAGTGTCCTGGTGTGATGGTGGTCACTCTGTGCTGTTCACGTGAATCTTGCATTTTTGTATGCTGGGTTGGTGTAGCCCTGTTTTCCCAGGAAATTAGAACCACAAGGTGAGTGAGGTAATGTCTTTTATTACAGCAACTTTTGTTGGGGGGGGGGGGAGAGAGAGGCTTTGGAGCTTTCATGGAGTTCTTTCTTCTTCCTGAAGAAGAGTTCTGTGAAAGCTCAAAAGCTTGTCTCTCTCACCAGCAGAAGCTGGTCCAATAAAATATATTACCTAACCCACCTTGATATATATTACCCTCTGCCTCCCATATTACCTCATCCAGCTTTCCAGGAGTGAGTTTTCATGATACCATGGGAAGTGCTCTGACTGGTCCTGACTTCTCTGTATCAGCCCCTCTAGCTTGCACTGCAGCCCAGTACCTGTGGGCTGGGTGCCTGCAGTGCTGAGATTCTGTGAGATCAGGGACTCACAGACCCAGCTGGGAGGGGAAAGGCACTCCTCCTCGGCCTCTCTCTTGCTGTCTCCTTTTCCCGAGTGCCTCATGATGCACAGAGCCAGCGTGGCTAGGTGCTGCATTGAAGAGTCTCCCAGCGCAGCCCCCACACCCCATCTCTCCCATGCAAACCCCCAATAGACCCTGCTCACCTCTGTCCAATTGTCTCTCTTATGCAGGGGACTGTGCCCGCCCCCCCCCCCCGCTCCTGTATGCTGCCTGCTTCCAGGGGCCACAGACTGCAGAGCAGCCCCCTCAGGAGAGATGAAGGGCTGTCCCACCAGGTGTATGCGCAGCCCCCCAGAGCACTGCTTTGTCCCATTATATCCAAATTCATGTTATATCGGGTGGCGTTATATCGAGGTAGAGGTGTAATTTGATATGTCGGGTGGTGCCTTTTTTTATGTGTTCGCTCCCCCTGATGTTAGAATCTGGCTACACCACTGCTTTGTAGGTGACAAATCTGAGGAATTGCCACAGATTGAAGTGTCATTAGAGGAGGTTTTGGAATTAATTGATAAACTTAACAGTAACAAGTCACCGAGACCAGATGGCATTCACCCAAGAGTTCTGAAAGAACTCAAATGTGAAATTGCTGAACTATTAACTATGGTTTGTAACCTGTCCTTTAAATCGGCTTCTGTACTCAATGACTGGAAGATAGCTAATGTATTGCCAAGGTTTAAAAAGGGCTCTAGAGATGATCCGGCAATTACAGACTGGTAAGTCTAACCTCAGTACCGGGCAAATTAGTTAAAACAACAGTAAAGAATAAAATTGTCAGACACCTAGAAGAACATAAATTGTTGGGCAAAAGTGATGACTTCAAGAGCTCTTTCCTGATTAGTTGTAGCTTAATTAGCCCCCATTATATTGTACGTATAGTTGTGGTTATTTTTTCCAATGTGCAATACTTTACATTTATCCACATTAAATTTCATTTGCCATTTTGTTGCCCAATCACTTAGTTTTGTGAGATCTTTTTGAAGTTCTTCACAGTCTGCTTTGGTCTTAACTATCTTGAGCAGTTTAGTATCATCTGCAAACTTTGTCACCTCACTGTTTGACCCTTTCTCCAGATCATTTATGAATAAGTTGAATAGGATTGGTCCTAGGACTGATCCTTGGGGAACACCACTAGTTACCTCTCTCCATTCTGAAAATTTACCATTTATTCCTACCCTTTTTTCTGTCTTTTAACCAGTTCTCAATCCATGAAAGGATCTTCTCTCTTATCCTATGACAACTTAATTTATGTAAGAGCCTTTGGTGAGGGACCTTGTCAAAGGCTTTCTGGAAATCTAAGTACACTGTGTCCACTGGATCCCCCTTGTCCACATGTTTGTTGTCCTCTTCAAAGAATTCTAATAGATTAGTAAGACATGATTTCCCTTTGCAGAAACCATGTTGACGTGGACAGTTCTCTGAAGCCATCTCTGCAGTGTGCAGTGGCAGTCAAAAAAGCAAACAGGATGTTAGGAATAATTTAAAAAGGGATAGAGAATAAAACAGAGAATATCTTATTGCCTTTATATAAAGCCATGGTATGCCCACATCTTGAATACTGCGTATAGATGTAGTGTCCTCATCTCAAAAAAGTTATACTGGCATTAGAAAAGGTTCAGAGAAGGGCAACTAAAAATGATTAGGGGTTTGGAACGGGTACCATATGAGGAGAGATTAAAGAGGCTAGGACTTTTCAGCTTGGAAAAGAGAAGACTAAGGGGGGATATGATAGAGGTATATAAAATGAGTGGTGTGGAGAAAGTGAATAAGGAAAAGTTATTTACTTGTTCCCATAATATAAGAACTAGGGTCCACCAAATGAAATTAATGGGCAGCAGGTTTAAAACAAATAAAAGGAAGTTCTTCTTCACACAGCGCACAGTCAACCTGTGGAACTCCTTGCCTGAGAAGGTTGTGAAGGCTATGACTATAACAGAGTTTAAAGAAGAACTAGATAAATTCATGGCGGTTAAGTCCATTAATGGCTATTAGCCAGGATGGGTAAAGAATGGTGTCCCTAGCCTCTGTCGGTCAGAGGGTGGAGATGGATGGCAGGAGAGAGAACACTTGATCATTACCTGTTAGTTTCACTCCCTCTGGGGCACCTGGCATTGGCCACTGTTGGTGGACAGCATACTGGGCTGGATGGACCTTTGGTCTGACCCAGTATGGCCATTCTCATGTTCTCATGTAGTTGAAGGCTGTTATCAAATCCCTCTTTACTCTTCTCTTCTGTAGACTAAATAACCCCAGTTCCTTCAGCCTCTCCACTTCAGTCATGTGCCCCAGCCCCCTAATTATTTTCATTGCCCTCTGCTGGACTCTCTCCAATTTGTTCTCATCCCTTCTGTAGGGGAGGGACTAAAACTGAACATAATACTCCCGATGTGGCCTCACCAGTGCCGAATAGAGGGGAATAATCACTTCTTTCAATCTGCTGGCAGTGCTCCTACTAATACAGCCCAATACGCTGTTGGCCTTCTTGGCAACAAGGGCACACTGCTGACTCATATCCAGCTTCTTGTCCATTGTAATCCCCACGTCCTTTTCTGCAGAACTTCTGCTTAGCCAGTTGGTCCTCAGCCTGTAGCGGTGAATGGGATTCTTCCTTCCTAAGTGTAGGACTCTTCACTTGTCCAACAAAACTACTTGAAATTAAAACCAGCTGTTAAAACTGCCGAAACAACTGGGTTAGTTTGTTCCAAAGATGTGGGTGGCAGACAGGTGGAACTCAGACTTTCCCTTCCTCACCCCAACAGAAAAGTGACAGGTTTCAGAGCGGTAGCCATGTTAGTCTGTTAGAGCAAAACCAATGACAAGTCCTTGTGGCACCTTAGAGACTAAAAAAATTATTTGGGTATAAGCTTTCGTGGGTTAAAACCCATGCATCTAATGAAGTGGGTTTTAGCCCATGAAAGCTTATACCCAAATAAATTAGTTAGTCTCTAATATGCCCCAAGGACTCCTTGTTGTTCCAACAGAAAAGTAGTTGCCATAAAAAAAAAAAAAACCTCAACTAGCTAATGTATCTTGAAAAATTGTAAAAGTCTAAATGGCTTTGCTTGAACAGTGTTCAATGCCATAGGTGTGTAGGTTTGCCCTTGCAAGAATGCAAAGGGAAGCCACTGGGAGGATACTGGCAGCCTTCCTCAAGGGAAAAAAAAACCTGTTTTTCTAGAAGCTAGTCACTGCTGTTAAAATTAAACACCACGTGTTCCAAATAAAATGCTTTGGCATGTCGCCTAGGTATTGTGCTGGGATTTGATTTGCCCACTTCCGGCTTCTCTTTCTGTGTTGAGTAATGATCACACGTCGGCTTGAATAATTTTGGAGTAAATTTAAGCAACTGACAGATAACTGGCAGGATCTCTAATGGCAAGAGAAAATTCTGAAAGCTTATTGGAGGACTGAACAATAGTTTCCTGAGTCTTTTGCTCCAGAAGGCATTTGTGACATACTCTTGGTCTCAGGGGATTATTCTCTACGTATCCAGTGAAAATTATTTTAAATTACCTTTGTTCATAATTACATCCAGAAAAAGCAGAGGCGATAACAGGTAATACATACATTGTATTTTAACTATTGACAGTTTTATCTTTATTATAACATGCATTTAGCAAAGCATTAATTAAAAGGAGTAGCGATATTTTGTGTTTTCGATACACCAGATTAATTCAAGAAAAAAATGCTAAATGTTATCTGATTTCTGTTGTATAGAATGGGGGGAGGGAGGAAACAACAACACACTGCAATAAATAGTTTGAAATTAGGAGTATGGTAAATATATCTTGAACATTCTGTACTGCTGCTGAAATGTCTATAAAGTTTGAGAGAATAATTTATTCTCTTTCATGTTTTGTTTCGGAAGTACTCTAAATCCTGAGTATGATTACATTACAGTTGCCCAACACAAATTTCTGTGATGGGAAAACAGTCTTGGAGCCAGATTCTGGCCCTTGCTCCAGAAGCATAAAGAAGCCCCCCACCCCTGGAGGGGATTCTCCAAGTGTAGGGCCAGTAAAAGAGCCAGTGTACGTAGCCCTGTGTTGCCCTTCTGCACTGCCCTCAGAGAATATCTGGGAAGGAGCAGGAAAAGAGTGGCCATTTTACTTTGCAGTTGCACACTAGCAACTCTTGGCCATAGACAGCTACTGGGAGGTTGCTGTAAATTAGAGCAGTCCCTGTGAACTTGGTACAGATAGATGTCTCGTAACTTGGTGTTTCCATGTTCAAGTTTAACATTTCCTATCCTCCCAAAGCAAATCCTTAAGAACAATCTTAAACATTTTGTTTTAAAAAAATCGTGGTATTCCCTGGGGTTTTAATACAGCACATGTAAGAAGCTGGGGGGAGAGGATTCAGGGGTGCAGTGGTAGGTGTGGTCTTCATTACCTGTAATCCTAACTCTAACACAATGGTGCCTGCATTCCTGGTGTGGAAAAGCCTGTCAAGTGCCACATCTGATTACCTGGGCCAACTGTGGCTTCTAAAGCATTGGAGCCTCTCCCAAAGCCATGGTGCTTCAACAGTGGCAGTCAAGCCCCAGTGTTGGAGCTCATAGTTCTCCTTCCAGGAGGTTTGGCCACTACTCCTTCTGATTGAACTGAGGTCTGCAGCATAGACTTCCTCTGCAGTTTCCTCTCCAGTTTTCTAACCATAGAGCACAGAGAGAAGCCAAAAGAAGGCTAAAAGTGGATATAAGTGCTCTCACTACATTCATTAAGGGGTAAATATTAGAAGGGTGAAGAGCTATTTAAGCTAAAGGACAATGTGGGCACAAGAACAAATGGAAATAAACTGGCCATGAACAAATTTAGGGGGGAAATTAGTAGATGGTTTCTAACCATCAGAGGGGAGAAGTTCTGGAACACACTCCCAACAGGAGCTGTCAGAGTAAATAACTTAATTATTTTTTAAAAGTGAGCTGGACAAATATATGACTGCAATTGTATGATGGGATTGCTTGTGAGATGGGGCAGGGATCAACACCTCTAGGGCTCACTTTCAGTTTATTATGTTCCTAAAACCTCATTTTCAGGGTTTCAGCTGAATACTTTCAGGTGTCAGGAAGGGATTTCCTCCCCAAAATTTGTCATATTTGAAGAAAGTAGCTGATTATTAAGCAAAGTGAATTGTATCTGTTCCACAGATTTTAAGTAGTTTTAACTATATTGCAAGTTTGAAAGGTAACTAACAGCTGTGTGTTAGCTAGAGGGATCTGAAAAAAGGGGAAAGATTCAGAAAAATTTGTAAAGGTCCCATTTAAAATTAATTTAAACTCCTGAATTAACAGATTTAGTTGAAAGTCTTCAGAAAATTCAATCTTAATTAACAGATTATGTTCTCTAAATTTGGAGAAGATGCATCATATGAGGTTGCATGCCTGTTTTAAATGGAAAAACTGAATCTACCCTTAATTATAGAGGTGAAACAGGGCCTCTTTAATACATCAGAAAGAGGTGTTAGAGCAGGGGGCCATGGCTCAGTATAGCTGGGTTCTATTCCCAGTCTTGCCACATGCCTTGGGTGCATCACATTCTCTATCCCTCACTTTTCTTTCTCTCTCTAAGTTAGAAATAATACTGTGCTCATGAAGGGGATTAATTATTATTTAAGTGCTTTGAGATCCTCTACTACAAAGTGCTATCAAAGTGCAAGAAATATACATTTTAAAGTATATATGCTCAGACGTTCTAATTTTGTAATGAACTGAGTAATCTATGAATCACTGAAATATATGTAATGATAATTAAGACATGAACATCTAAGATCCTTAGATAAAAAGGCAGAGGACTACATTACTTCTGACAAGAAATATGTGGACAAACTTCCTAAATTTGTGCTTAATTCCTACAAGTTGTACAATCAGTATTAGTTAATCTATAATATGAATGAGAACAGTAAACCAAGTACTTAGCAGTTTTACTTCTCTTCTGAACATGTGCCTTCCTGCAGCATTGACACCCACTAGAAACACATTTTCCTTGCATTGTGCAATGCATTGATTTTTCCATTGAAGAATCTCATCCAAACCCACCTGCCAGAACCAGAAAGACATCATCCCTTCACGTCCAATTTTCCTAGTCTGCATAATTAATATTATTTTGCACCTCTAGGCCACCTTCCATCCAAGAATCTTTATATGCTATAAACATTAATGCATTGAGCCCTGCACCATCATTTTTTATTATCATTTAACATTTATATAGGAGTATATATAGACCTCTGCCTGGTTGACCTCATTGAGCTTGTCAGCCCCTGCCCCAAAGAGTGTACAGTTTAAAAAGAGCTAACCGCCTGAGCTCTCTGAGATAGTTAAATATTACAGAAATGTGAAGTGACTTGTGAAAGATAATGCAGCAAGCCAGTTTTTAAGGTGGAAATAGAGTTTGTGTCCTTAACTTCTGGTACAGAGTCTTAAAGGTGAAGTTGCAAAGGAAATAAGACATAGTGCTCTTTACTTCTCTTTCATTAAAGGGAAAGAAGAAATAATTTTGAGTGTCATGCCATGCCTTGGCTGTTTTTCCTAGAGAACTCCTTGGAGAACTGTAGAGGGAGATATTTCACCCCTCAGTTAGATTCGGTACCACTGCTCCCTCAACAGACTCATAGAGAGAGACAAGCCCTTTGTTAAACAGCTTTTAACACACAAACACACACACACAGAATTTTGAATAATCTGACTAAACATTTCCCTCTCCTGTCAGGGAGGAGAAACTTAAATTAGAAAGTGCAGGGTTGGGGAGGCTTGCTAGAAACCAAGATGGTTAACTTGAAATGACTCCTCACAATATTTTGTTTAGATCTTCCCCCTCTACTACAGAAAGTGCTTCTGCAACTTAGAAAATTGCTTACAAGCAAAAAAACTCTGGAGAAATGGGATTCTTTCCTGAAGCCAGACCCTAAGCAGCCCATCTTTCAATGCCTGCTGTTGGCCTAAATACTTGGTGGAGATGAGAAACTGTAACACAGCGACCTTTGGCGGGACACTACTGAGAGTATCAATTCAGGACAAATTGCTTAGAGCAGGGCAGTCACAGTCCAAGGCTAGGGGTCCTTTACTACTAAGGCATCAAACCAGCCAAACAGAGAGGACTTCGGTTTTCCCCACTGGCTGACCAAAAGTCATACAAGCAATTCCCTCAGACGCTCCGGTTTCCCAATATCACCACCAGCACCACTCATGGGGATGAATGGTTATGAAAACCAATACTCCAGTAAAATTAAAAAAAAAAAGGTTCTCCTGATCCCAAAGGACCAAGCCCCAGACCCAGGTCAATATACAAGTCAGATCTTACCCACAAATCATGCTGTTGCCAATCCTTTAGAATTTAAAATCTAAAGGTTTATTCATAAAAAGAAAGAAATATAGATGAGAATTAAAATTGGTTAAATGGAATTAATTACATACAGTAATGGCAAAGTTCTTGTTTCAGGCTTGTAGCAGTGATGAAATGAACTGCTGGCTTAAGTTAAGTCTCTGGAGTACATCCACAGCTTGGATGGGTCATTCAGTCCATTGTTCAGAGCTTCAGTTTGTAGCAAAGTTCCTCCAGAAATAAGAAGCAGGATTGAAGACAAAATGGAGAAGATGCAGCTACCTTCTATAGTCTCTTGCCATGTAGCCTGTACTTCGTTTGTTTCAAACACAAGCTGCCCAGCACCTGGTTTGGAAACCCTAGAGTTCTCTCCATAGGCATGTCCCTGCATGCCTTGCTGAGTCATAAGATGTATCTGCCTTCTCTCAATGGGTCAGTTGTATAGCTGATGGTTCTTAATGGGCCATCAAGCAGGCTAGGCAGTGCTGATGCCAACCTCTCTGGGGGTGTCACCCAGAAGCATAACACAAGTTTGAAATACAGACATACATACATATCTATAACCCATAATACAAAGGCAATACAAACAAGATTATCATATTTGATAAATTATAACATTTTTGCAGATATCTTACATGTCATATCTGACTGATTACTTCATAGGCGTTATCCCAGGAGCCAACGTTTTAAATCCAGATATAGAGCCAGTACTTATAACTTTAAATACAAGAATGGTAAATGCATACAGATAGCATAATCAAAACTAGCAAATCATAACCTTTTCATAGACACCTTACTGGACCTCCTTTGTACAAGATTTGGTGCAACTATAGGACCTTGGCTGCAACAATAATCTATGAGGTCACAGTTCATGTCAATAACATCACAGAAGCCCTTCTCAATAAGTAACTCTTCACAAGCATTGACATGCAATCTCTCCTACTTGATCTGGCTTAAATCCAGGTGTCAGATGATATTGATGTATTTTCTGTAGCAAACTTCTTGCTGAAAAAGCCTATTAAATAATATGAAAATGGAAGCCTCATCAACTGTTGCGGACTCAGGGCCATATTCACAAAGGGATTTAGGTGTGGTGATGCTGAGCATCACAATGCTTAACTTTCAGGTGCCTTCAAAATCACTGGAATCCACAAACCCTGTCTTAGGCACTGTGAAAAATGAGCAGGGTAGTTACCTTTTATGGACACCCAGCCAGTCAGTAGCTATAGAATCCTCCTTAGCAGCTGTACCCTAATTGCCTTACCTGTAAAGGGTTAAGAGAAGCTGATCTTGAGCTGGCACCTGACCAGGGGAACCAATAGGGAGGCTGTACCCTTACAAATTGGAAAAACTGCTGGGGTGGGGGCGTGGTCTTTGTGTCTCTTGTTGGAGAGAGGGGAAGGCAGCAACAAGTTGTAATCTTTAAGCCAGGTATGGGAAATCATCAGCATCATATCTAGAAATTCTTCATTTGGAAAAGTTAAGACAGATGCAATTAGGAACCTTTTTGGTTGTTTTGGTTTGTGTATTCCTCTATGCTAACTCCAGGTGCTTTTGTTTTGCTTGTAACCTTTAAGCTGAACCCCAAGAAAGTTATTTTTGGTGTTTAATCCCTAAAGCCTGAATTTCAGCTGTATTCTTTCTCGTTTAATAAAATTTACCTTTTTTAAAAAAAATCCTTTGATTCCAAAGTCCTTGGACAAGGGGTTGGTCTATGGTCACATTACTAAGGCAACAGGTTGATATTTTATTCTCAAGCCTCCCCAGGAAAAAGGGTGAAGAGGCTTGGGGGGATATTTTGGGGGGATAGGGAATCCAAGTGACCTTTCCTTGAATATTTGTGAAAATCACTTTATGGTGGCAGCAATATACGTCCAAAGCAGAAGACTGTGCCTTGGAAGAGTTTTAACCTAAGCCAGTAGAAGATAAGCTTAGGGGGTCTTCATGTGGGTCCCCGCATCCATACCCCAGAGTTCACATTTGGGAGGGTATGCCCTGACATGGTGGCACAGTGGGAGGATCATTTTGAACTAGAAGCACAGACCTCGGGATTTTAAAAGGACACATTTTTCCTTTTGGCTGCTAGAAAGCCAAAGAGGTTTTTGTTTCTTTTCTTTGGTGCCTGAGGGGGAACGGCCATGCAAAGGGTTCAGCCTGCACAAGCAGAGAGTCCAACAAGCAGTTTATTTTTTTTTTCTAATTCTTGTGGCAACAAGATAGCTGGGGTAGATTAGGGCAAGAAACAGCCCAGTGCATGAAATTGCAATCAGGCACCGAAACCCTAGAGCAACTCATCTTCCCAAAGCATCATGCCCAGGAGAAGATAGACCCAGACATCCAATCCCATGGCAGAACTGCTGGGAGAGGCTGTGGGACCAGAAATTTCCCAGCAGGGATGGTCAACCTTCCCCAACCCGAGATCCAGGTGCCAAGATGGAAGGAGGCCCTTAACCCAGACCGAGCTCTAACTGCAGAAGACAGGAAGTTCTTCCTGGAAATGAGGCACTTAGAAAATGAGGCGGAGGAAAAGCGCTTTGCAGTAGAGGAGGAGAGGGAGAAGATGTGCTTAGAAATGGAGCTGGAAAAGGCTAAGCTGAATCAGGCAAATGCCCCAAACCTCCCAGGTAGCCCTAACAACTCTACTACAGGTACTGCTCCCCATTCCAAGACGTATCCCACATACAAGATAGGCGATGATACAGATGCTGCCTTAGAAAATTTTGAAAGGGCCTGCCTTGGGTACAGCATCTCTACAGACCAGTACATGGTGGAGCTGAGGCCACAGCTCAGTGGACCCTAGCAGAGGTGGCAGCTGAAGTGCCTAAAGAACACATGAATGAGTATGAACTTTTTAAACAAAAGGCCAGAATTAAGATGGGGCTAACCCACGACATGCCCATCGGTGGTTCAGAGCTCTCAAGTGAAAACCAGATGTAGCATTTCCCCAACATGCCTACTACATTGTGAAAAATTGTGAGGCCTGTATATCAGGAGCAAAGGTTAAGTGTCTGGAAGATCTCCTTTTCCTAATACAAATGGAACAGTTCTTAAAGAGTGTTCCTGAAGAAACAGAAAGATACATCTAGATAGGAAGCACAAAACGATAATTGAGGCAGGGGAAATTGGAGCCAAATGGGTGGAGGCGGTGGAGAAGAAGACAGCTAGTAGCAGTTGGTGGGGATACCAGAAGGGGCAACCCGAGACAACACCCCATCATAGGGGTCAGCCCAAGGCCCCAGGTCACAAGGAGGAGCCCTCCACGCAGCCAGAGAAACCCCAGACGCCTCTTGTCCCACCACTCTACTTTCCAACAACCCACCTCGCCCCAACCCACAATCAGCTGGGCGATGCTTCAAATGTAATGAGCTGGGGCATGTAAAGGCCAACTGCCTCAAGAGCACAGTGCCTTGGAAGAGTTTTAGCCTAAGTGGTAGAAGATAAGCTTAGGGGGGTCTTTCATGCAGGTCCCCACATCTGTACCCCAGAGTTCAGATTTTGTGGGTATACTCTGACAGGCACCCAATACAGTGCAAGGGGAACGGACAGGTGCCTAAGAATGGGATCTATAAAAGCCAGCACACTAGACAGGAACTCACCTAAACTAACCAATTGGAGATGTCAATGAGAGGTGTATGTCTTAAGCCAATCCCTCTCATGGAGTTAGGTGCCTAAACCATTCTTGCCTGTTCCGCCTCTGTTTCTTGCATTGGTGATGCCCCTGCCACCTTTCTAACTCTTACCTCAGTGGTTAGAGCACTTATTCAGGATGAGGTTCAATTCTCTTCTCCGCCTAATGGAGAAAGAGGGTTTAAACACAGGTTTCCCACCCCTCAGGAGAGCGTTCTAACTCCCTGAGCTGTGGAATATTCTGATGTGGCACTGCTCAGTCTCTCCCCCTGAAGCTGTTCCAAATTGGAAACATAACCATTGGAGCAGGGGGCCTGGACCCTGGGTCTCCCACCTCCCAGCTGGATGCCTTAGCCATCAGGATATGGACTCATTCTCTCTCTCTCTTGTGCCTTGCCCCCTCCCCCATGACTCTTTATTTATTTATCCAAAATGGAAGTTTCAACAGGAGAGATTGAGAGGGACCTACATCATAATACCCTGTACGTGGGTGATTACAGCATGCTCCTGATGGGTGGGAGACCCCTTGTGATATACCAATCCAGACTGTGTAGCTGTGTCATCCCTGCTCTGTAACTTGAGGTGCCCTTTACAATGGTTTGCTGCTGTCGCCACCAACCTGGCCTGCTCACAAACAGCCTCCACCATGTAAGTGTGTGTGTGTGTGTGTGTGTGTGTGTGTGTGTGTGTGTGTGTGTGTGTGTGTGTGTGTGTGTGTGTGTGTGTGCGCGCGCGCGCGCGCTGCAGCCAGCCAGCCACACCTTGGCTCTTACCAGCCTTAGTTATGCTGCAGGTGACCCCAACACACCCCGTCTTAGATCTTCCCCCAGAAATGTATGCCCCATACTGCCCAGCCCTCTCTTGGACAGTACAAATATATTATGTCTGTTATTCTTTAAAGGGAATACTATGCCAGTTTATTATTTTAAATAGTTATCTGGCCACTTTAATTTTAACACACTGGATTAGATAAAACAAGCTTATTAACTATAAAGATATTGATTTTAACTGAGTACAAGTAACAAGGTGTAAAAGTCAGAAACAATTACAAGAAAAATAAAGGTAAAATGTTTACTGGTGACTTAAACTATATAGTTCCAGCCTACACTAGCAATGCTAAAGCACTGCCGTGGCAGTGCTTTAATGTGGCTTGTGTAGTCATGGCAGAGTGCTGGGAGAGCGCAGTCCCAGCGCTCTAAAAAACCCCACCTCCGCGAGAGGCATAGCTATCAATGCTGGTGCACTGTCTATACGGGTGCTTTACAACATTGAAACTTGCTGTGCTCAGTGGGGTGTTTTTTCACACGCCTGAGCAAGAAAGTTGCAGTGCTGTAAAGTGCTAGTGTAGACAAGCCCTTAGATTCAAAGCAAAGTTTTCTCACCACATGCTTTCAGCAGTTTTACTGACCAAGCTATTTAGGTCAGGACCCCTCCCACAAAGTCCAACTGCTACTTCTTGTGTCTATTAAGGTGCAGAGAACATGTTGGGCAGGGAGAAAACGAGAGATCTTTTAGGTCATCTGCCCCTTCTTTTATAGTCTGTCCCCCCTTTGAGAAGCATTTCCAGCTGGGAGCAAGGTGACAGTAAGTCTGTGTGGAAGGGAACTCCATGTTGTTTCTTTGCTAAGATGTAGATTTTTCCCCATCCCCTTTCCTGCCAAAGAACAGCCATTTTGCTGGTAATGGTCCATCAGCCTTGTTTAGACCTGGCTGAGACCTCAGCTTGCCCTTTGTCTCTGAGGCACTGCCTTGGCCACTCCCTAAACTTATCAGGAAAACATACTTTTAGTCAGAGGTGAAAGTAAGCTGGTACGGGCCAGTACGGAGGACCAGTAAGAAAAGGTGCAGTAGCGTACCAGCAAGAAAATGGAGCATTCTCTCTCTCTCTCTCTCTGACTCCTTCTCCTGGCTCCAGCAATATTGAGGGTCCAGGAGCCCAGCTCCACGAATGTTTGGGGCCGGGTCTCCCACCTGGCCCCACTTGCTGCCCCCCCCCCACGCCTACCCTGAGTGTGCCCCGGCCCCCCCCCCCTTTGCTGCTCCCATGCACCTCCCTGGATCTGGCCGGAGCAGAGCTTCTGTGTCTCTCCCTTGAAGCTCCATGCTGCCTGCCTCCATTAACTGCTGCCACAGTGTCCTAGTGCCCACCTTCACACCTGCCAGGTCAGGCTGCCCTTCCCCCTCAGACCCTTTCATTTTCCGGTGGGACCCTCCACCAGTACAGCTGCCCCCCCACCTGCAGTCACTGCTCTTGCCCCATGCTGGGCAAGGGGAAGCCCCAGTGAGGGGCAGCAGCAGGGGAGGAGGCGCACATGTGACGGCAGCACCCCCCTCCCCCGCCATGGCACGCACCACAGGGGAGGTGAGGGGGATTCCTGGACCTGAAAGGGGCCCTAGGAGCATGTGCAGTGACAGTGGTGGGGGTGAGTGTGCTGCAGGGGGGGGGGGAGAAGGGCGTCCGTACCCCTGAGCTCGCTGCTTCCAGCAGGGAGAGGGCTGGTGGGGAGTCCTCCTCTCTGGCTCCAGTCCCAGGGTAGCCTGCCTGCACCCCAAACTCATCCCCAGCCCTGCCTCACCCCAGAGCCCACACCCCCAGCCAGAAGCCTCATTCGCCCGCACCCCAACCCTCTGTCCTAGCCCTGAGCCTCTCCAACACCCCAAACCCCTCATCTCCAGCCCCGGCCAGAGCCATCGTCCCCATGCACCCTAACCCTCTGCCTCAGCCCTGAGTCCCCTCCCACACCTCAAACCCCTCATCCCCAGTCACATCCCAAATCCACCCACAGCCTCACCCCACAGCCCTCACTCCTGTACCTTCCACACCCCCTCCCATCCCCAAACTCCCACCCAAAGCCTGCACCCTAGTTCCCTGCCCCAGACCAGGACCTGCACCCCAGCCCTCCTCCCCCACCCAAACTCCCTCCCAGAGTCTTGGGCAGGTGGGGTGGATTTTGAGAGGGGGCAGAGTTTGGGCAGGGGCAGATTCTGGGACGGAGGCAAGAGTTGGTGTGCCATACTGGGATAGATCGGCTTCCTGCGCAACAATTTAAAGGACTGGAGCCCAGGGTCCTTTAAATTGCCACCAGAGCCCTGCTGCCAGAGCCCTGGAGTAGCGGCGGCGGGGCTCGGGTGACGATTTAAAGGGCCCAGGGATCCTGCCACTGCTACTGCCCCAGCTCCTTTAAATCACCACTAGAGCCCCACTGCTGCACCCCCAGGGCTCTGGGGACAATTTAAAGGTCCTGGGACGGTAGAGGCAGTGGCAGCCTCGGGCTCCTTAAATAGCCCCCAGAGCCTGCTGGAGCCCTGGGGTAGTGGTGGCAGGGCTCTGGTGGCTATTGAAAGGGTTCGGGGCTCCCGCTGCCTCTACCACCCCGGGTCCTTTAAATAGCCACCAAAGCCCTGCCACCGCTACCCCAGGGCTTCAAGCACTGTAACTGCCATGAGTATAGAGATTGGCTGGGGGGGGCAAAGTGATTTTGAGGCCACTGTTTATATGATTACACTGATACCTAGCTGGGGCACCAGTGTGTCTTTGTCTCTGAAAAACTGGCTTGGGCTTGCCTTCTAACTTTGGCACGTTACAGCAATGTTATGCAGTAGAATCATAACTTTACATTAACAATGTTGCCACACACATTTTACCAGGCCAGTAATGTTTAGCAGATTGTAAGTTTTCAAATGATACCTCACAAAGCATACTTTGTACAAAATTTATCACAGTCTTGTAAAAAGGGTGGTCATTAGGGGTACAGTCCGTCACAGTAGCTATAGCTTGTCCAAGAAGGTGGGAAGTTAGACTGCTCAAGGCTTATCCCTGGAGCTTGTGAGCCACTGACTTCCAGAGAAGCATAGATGTCTGTGTTTTATGTATAGAGATGTGGTTGTTGATGTTGTTATGTCTGTCCTGGTAATAGCCGTGAAGATCAGGACTAAGTCCAGAAACATACAGGGACCCAGTGGAGGGCCTGGAGCACAGACTAACATGCTCCCAGTACCCTGTCTCATGGCAGGGACTGTCATATTCTGCATGAGTTGGAACCTTAGCATTGCATTCGCTGTCATTCCCAGTGAGTTGCAATAATACAGTATGGAGGTGGCTAATGTATTGAGCCCTATGAGATCCTCCTCCAGGCCGAGGCAAAGTCTACTAGCAAGCTCGAGGTACAAGGAGGTTTGTGTTTTTGTTGTTCTTTCCCCTGTGCAAGACAGATTTATTGTATGTGCATACATGTAATTGACTGTGCCTATTTTAGGTACCTGTATGGTACCATAGTATCTGAGCCTGCATCGTTAATGTATTAATCTTCAAGGGGTAAGAAAGTACTATCTTACAGACGAGGAACCACAGCACAGAGAGTAAGTCTAAATGCAATTAAAAACCTGCTTCTGGCCCGTACCAGCTGACTTGGCAACGGATAAGGGGCTGTTTAATTGTGGAATAGATGTTTGCACTCAGGCTGGAACCCAGGCTCAGGGATCTCAGGAGGGGGAAAGGTCCTAGAGCTTATGCTCCAGTCTGAGCCCACAGTGTCATCTGCTGTGGCTCAGTACAACAAGGAAATTTACTGCACCTGGAGAAAGAGGGCATATGGGATGGATATCAGATGCTAAGAGGAGAAAAACAGTGGGATGAAGGATTAGTAGGCACTCTTGAGGAAAGGTAGTTTTCCCTTCCCAGTTTTTAAGAGGAATACATTATATTGTAATTAGAAACATTAGTTTTAAAAGGAGGTGATTGCCCAATATGTTAAAATGGCAGTTAGGCCCATACATGCCTGGGGTGGGATTTGTAGATATAAGCCTTTGGATTTTAAAGGTAATATAATTAGCAGGTCCTTTGACAAGTCCCAATGTACAGTGTCCCATTTGAGAGCAAACTGAAACACTGATAATTACTATTGGCAGAAAGGGAAAACAGAATAAGTATTTTCTCTAACACAAAGCAGTTGACAAGATGTGCCACGGTCTGATCCTGGATTTCATGTTCCCCTTCTCTTGCAGGTGTGTGTGTCTGAAGTTCTGGCAAAAATTCAACTGTATCTGCATTTAAATCCGTCTGAAATGTTACTCTGTAAAGGAAAATCATACCATGTACCTGTTGCTTGCATTATTGCTTTCACTTCAATGATGATGACTCTAGCTTATCTTTGGACACAAAAGCACTCTCTCCAATCAAAAATAACAACACAAGAAGGCAACCTCTGTAGGGGGGAAATTGCCAACAATACAATCACAGCCTTAAAAGATACTAGAACTTTTATCATTGCCCCGTACTTCGATGACAGAGAAAGCAAAATGACCCGTGTGATTGGGATTGTTCACCATAAAGAGGTGAAAGATCTTTTCTGTTGGTTCTGCTGCCAGCCTGATGGTGAAATATACATATCAAAGGCAGAAATATATGTTCATTCAGATAGATTTGGATTCCCTTATGCGGCAACAGACATGCTTTGTTTGGAACCTCAAAACTGTGATCCAAACTTTGTATCCATCAGTTGGGCCCATAAAGGAAATATCGACCAACTACCAAGGTTTGAAATAAAAAACCGCAAAGTTGAGACATTTCCCGTTGAATTCACAGTGTGTATCTCTACCATGTTTGGAAATTACAATAATGTCTTACAATTTATACAGAGTATGGAGATGTATAAAATTCTTGGGGTACAGAAAGTGATAATCTATAAAAATAGTTGCAGCCAATTGATGGAGAAAGTCTTGGAGTTTTATATTGCAGATGGAACTGTCGAGATAATTCCCTGGCCAATTACTTCATATCTCAAGGTGTCTCCTAGATGGAGATTTATGGAGGATGGAACACATATTGGCTACTACGGACAAATCACTGCTCTAAATGACTGTATTTACCGCAATATGTACAGGAGCAAGTTTGTGCTTCTTAATGATATTGATGAAATTATTTTGCCCATTAAACATCCACATTGGAAAATGATGATGAGCAGCCTTCAGGAGCAAAATCCAGGGGCTGGGATTTTCCTCTTTGAGAACCACATATTTCCAAAAACTGTATATGCATCCACTGACATATTCAACATTACATCCTGGAATGCTGTGCCTGGAGTTAACATCCTGCAGCATATTCACAGAGAGCCTGACAGAAAACATGTAATTAATCCTAAAAAAATGATAGTTAATCCAAGGAAAGTGGTTCAGACTTCAGTCCACTCTGTCCTACATGCCTATGGAGACAGTGTGAATGTTCCCATTGACATTGCCCTAGTTTATCATTGTCGGGAAGCCCTTCAAGGAAAGCTTCCTAGAGAATCCCTGATTAGGGATACAACACTCTGGAAATATAACTCATCATTAATCATGAATGTTAACAAAGTGCTGCAGAAAACAGTGTTCTAACTACAGAGAATGAGACAGGAGGGAGGGGCAGTGTATGGATTACCAATATATATAGAGGATACTGGAAACAGCACTTGGGGGAGACCCAAGTTACAGATAATGTGCATATAAAAAGTCCCATGCAGACAAGACAACAATCAGTGAAGAAATCAGATGATGATAAATACATTTACCAGTGATTTAAAGCATGTGAAACCCTGTGATAATCTACAATGACATATGAAGCTGTGAAAAAGACTCAAATCACTTCAATTAATTCTCCACTGCAAGTAAACTGAGTGAAACATGAGAGCCTAGAGACAGTATCTGAGAAATGGGCAACATCTTCCCTACACTAACAGCTGTCTGAGCTGTTGTTCAGGGTGTCGGAAGTGATGATGCAAGTGATTAGAAAGGTTAGGTAAATCTTGATTTTTTTTTCACATCCATTGGCCAACAAACTTGCAAACAGTCTGAGGTTGGATACTATCGCAGTCAAAGAAGATTTGTGTGGAGCCTAAGGAGGCTCTAGCGTGCCATCCTTTGATTCATAATTCCTTTAGGATCCCCTGATAACGGGGCAGGGCTAACTCTGGGAGAAGAAGGGTTTAAAAATCCAACTCGTAAGTGACCAGAAGAGCTAGAGAACAGGAGCGGCAAGGAGTTTTGCTGGGAGTGTGAAAGCCAGATATACCTAATAACCATTCTCTAAGCTTAGGCCAATAACCTCCACCCCACCTACCTGCCCACACAAAGAACAATCATACATACACACACACAAAAAACCCCTGCAAAAATAAAAATAATGCAGGCAGAAGTCCAGCTACAAAGTGGGAGTGATGAAGTTTATTGCACTGAAGGCAGCATTATAATTACCTGCCCAGTGGGTGCTTTTGGTGCAAGCAGCTCATGGCCCTCAGACGGAGTATGGGCTCTGGAGACCAGAGTGGCTGAATTGGCAGAGCTAAGGGAGACATAGGTACATAGATGGCACTTTCTGGGGCACAGTAGAGCAGTCCCATGTCTGGTCTGACAGCCTCTTTGGTGTTAAGGAGGATGAACGTCTTGGGAAAGGAGAACATCAAGATGGAGCAGACCATAGTTGAGACCTTCCTTCCAGATGATATCACGGTATCCTCCTGCACTGAGAATACCTCTCTGAGGGACGTTATTAGAAAGAGACAGAAATAGTAACGAAGGATTTGATTATTAAAAATATAGATAGTTGGGTTTATGATGAATGAAAAAAAACACACGATGAACTGCTGAGTGTGAAGGTTGCAGATCTCACAGGACATCTAGGCAGTGTTATGTGCCGTGCAAGGGAGGAGCTGGGGGGTTGTAGTACCTACATGTACCAATGACCTAGGGCTTTGATCTCCACCAAGATCACTTTTTGAAATTAAGGGTAACCCAGGATCTATCCCATCCCTTCCCTGAGGCCCCGTCTCTTTCCCAAAGCCCTGCCCCATGCCATCTCTCACTCTCCCCACCTTCACGCACTTTCACCAGGCTGGGGCAGAGGGTTGGGGTTTGGGAGATGGTGCGGGGTCTGAGTTGGGGGCTAAGAAGTTTGCAGTGTGGGAGGGGGCTCTGGGCTGAGCCTGGGGGTTGGGGTGCAGGAGGAGGTGATGAGTGCGAGCTCTGGAAGGGAGTTTAGATGAAGGAGGGGGCTCTGGGCTGGGACAGAGTGTTGGGGTGCAAGAGGGGGTGCAGGGGTATAGGATCTGGGAGGGAGTTTGGGTGCAGGAGGGGGTATGGGGTGCTGGCTCCAGGAGGGGGCTCAGGGTTGGGGTGTGGGCTCCCAGTGACGGGCACTTATCTTGGGCAGCTCCCAATTGGCATTGCAGCGGGGCTAAGGCAGGCTCTTTAACTGCCCCAGCCCCACTCAGGCACATCGACACCCCCTCCATCACACATCGGGCCTCGCCTCCTCCCCCAGCCAGTAGTGTACAACGTGGCCATGCCACTCTTGGAAGGGGCCAATGTGTCCCTGCAGCCCCTGAGGGGGGGCACATAGCTCCACTTGCTACCCCTCTCTGCTGGCACCGCCCCCCCCCCCCCACAGCTCCCATTGGCCACATCTCCCTGTTCTCAGCCAATGGAAGCTGCGGGGGTGGTGCTTGCAGGCAGGAGCATCGTATGGAGACCCCTGCCCCCTGCTGCAGGGCCATGCTGGCCACTTCTGGGAGTGGCATGGGGCCACAGCAGGCAGGGAGCCTGCCTTAGCAACAGGAAGCACCACTGCAGCTGGAGATCGCGCTCAACTGGGAGAGTCTCCAGGATTGACCGGTCGATTGCAATCAATGGGTTGGTGACCACTGACCTAGGAAAGGTAGGAGAGAAGTCCCTGAGGACTAATTTATGCTGCTAGCTAAGAAATTAAAGTTCAGAACCTCCATGGTAGCATTCTCTGAAAGGGATGCAACCTTATGCGCTGAGTGTCCCTAAGCCTCTGACTGGCAGAAGTTCGGCCTAGACAACGGGATGGATCACTCAGTTGTCCTGGAGCCTCAAACCATTAATGAAGAGTTTCAGAGGAACAAGGAGCAAACAATTGATCAGCAATGCTGTGGACTTCTTGTTTTTAAAGAAAATTTTATGGAGTGTGTGCAGCTGAGCACAACCTAATTAATGAAATTGAAAGGGGGGGGGGTGGGTAGAAAGGATGGAACCTGTTCTGGCAACTACAAGGTTACTTATAGCAAAATATTGACTTTTACCTGTTTACTTTATATAAAAGTCTCTAAAGCATTAAGAGATGGATAGAATTAGAACTACAATAATTACTTGTTGACCACCGTGCTGCTGAATTATCTTAAATAGCCCAGGTACAAATTATTAAAATTATCTACATTAGTGTCATGTGCAAGTTCTGCTGAATAAAAGAATAACCAAAGTAGTGTGAAAAATGACTTGCAAATCTAGTAGTTGTTTAAATTTCACTGTACATTCTATTTTAGTGCCAAACAATAGTATTTTATACAATTTTTTGTAATTCTGTATTGTAACAGTAATGAAAAAAACATTAATTTTGTTTGATTAAGCAAAAAAATGCAATAAAAAGGAGTGGGATGGATGTTTGAGAGGGTGCTATTTCTTAACCTTAGGTGGTATTAAAAGGGCTGCCTTTTTCAGCTGCCCCTAGTTGCCTAAAAATGTTAATTGGTCTCAGCTGTGTGCAGGGGACCTCACAGACAGCTTTTGAGGAGCAATAGTTGGTACTCAGCAGTTATTTGAAAGTAAGGCTGTTTTGTTTCTAGGTGGAGAAGAGGCTGTTGAATGCTGAAGCTATGTTCAGTTTTCCATGATCTTTCATCTTATTATGAAGAAACAGTTATTAGCTGATTTCTATTTTTTTGTAAATCTGGTAAGATCTGTTGTGTTGCTCCTTTGAGTTAACATGTACTACTGTATTTTTTTAACTAGTTACTTGTTTACTAATGTGTTCATTCATGCTTTATAAATAGTGATAGTAGTGACATGTTTTGTATGCTGAGATACCAAAAGCCAAATCTGTTCCCCATGCAGAAGGGTCCTCCTTACTGAGGAAACCTCTGGAAACAGTGTTAGGTAGTGGTGACTCCCTGTTGTCTACCACTTACGGTGGTAGACATGTTATCTTTGATTTCTATAAATAACCTTAGAGTGCAGTCTGACAATCTGATCTGCCCAACCAAACCTTTACATCCACATTCAGTTCCTTATCAGTGAGCTTTTGTGGAGGTGCAGCAATCTATCATCGCAGAACAGACTGCAGGATTGGGGCATTAGAGAAGGGCTTTTACTCATACAGCGTTTCTACATAGCATTTAGGCTTTCATTCAGTAGGTCTTAATTTGACTCTTATATTACACTTTTTGGGTCCCACTGTAAATGATTGAATTAACTTGATACTCTTTGTCATTTTGGTGGTTGATCTTTTCAAAATGAGTCTAAATCAGTATTTTACATATAGTCCATCAAAATAAACATTATAGCACAGATAAGCATTATAGTGAAGAGCAGTATGAACAAAATAATGTCACCATTATGTTTTTCTGTGGGGGAGACTTCATCTTCGGCTCATAGTGCTGCACCACTAATTAGACAAACCCTTGTAGGCCCAGATAGTGTATGGAGGGTGGGGAGGGTGCAGGGCAAGGGAAGGAAAGTGGTACAATAATAAGCAACTCTGTTGTGTTTTGGTGATGTCTGAGCACTGCCTAAAGTGAATGGTAGCAAGTTATCAATAGCGGTAATGTGCTTCTTGAATAGTCATACATAGGCCTCTATCAAGCAAGCAGGGTATCCCTTTAGTTTGACTTGGGTTAGCTCTGATGGCTTAGCTGTTCTGTAAAGCTCTAGCTGATTATATTGAGGCATCCCACTAACACCCTTTCTATTTGTCTAAGTGAGTCAAGTATCTGGCACTGTGGCTGTGCGAGTGCATAAAGAATCTATAGTTAGTTGCTCAACTAAATTCAAGACAACCATTGAATAGGTACACTGCATAAAGTTAAGAGATTAGTCCTACACTTATACTGGCCTTAATACTCACTTTAATGTAATTCTTTTGTAGTGGTGCTTTTTTCACTGTCCCATTCTAGTTGAGTGCTTTCTACTTGGTGGGAAAAAGGTAGGATACACTACAGGCCCATTTTGTCTTTCAAAATGTCATATGACACCATGACTAAATTCACCCATATTTTGTTTCATCTTATTAGCTGTGATGATTAGCTGACCATGTGCTTGTCACGGTTATGTGAAGTGTCCCAAAAAGAGTGAACATTGTAGTAAGATGAGGTCCTGAAATATAAACTGTTGTCAGAGGTGTAGTCTGAGGCCTGAAGCCTGAACCAAAGTACTTCCAGGCATTGCTAAGCAAAAGCTGGCCTGTGAGTCAGAGGAAGGCCTCATTCACAGAAGTGGCAAGAAGAGGGACTTGTGCCAAGATGACATCAGGACACTCCATAGACATAACAAGGAACAGGGAGGTGCATCTTAAAGACAGGACAGCAGGATGGATAGATATGTTTGTCTGGAACAACATGATCAAAGGGGAGACAGCACCCTAATGAGCCAAGGGACTGTACCTCAATATGTCAGGAGGGATGAGTAATCTGTCCTATAACTGTATAAAAGTAGGTCTTGGAGTGCGTATCTTTGTTCAGCCTAGGGGGCAATGGAAAGTTCCGCCTCTGGCTGAGCTGTGTCCATTGCCAGAGGGCACATATTCATAGTATGTCCTGTAGTCTATAGGAAACTATTACTGTGCTTCGTTTTGACAATCAACCTGGCTTGGGTTCCTTCGTACCTTACTAGAGTCTGTGGTTTTTGGGGGTTCTCTTGGGATTTGCTGTGTCAGCTATTTGTGCAGAGCTGGGGCAGCACACAGAGGGAACACACACGCAGCCAACTGTTATCGAACAAGAGCAGAGCACCACACTGGTAGTTACTGACAGGAAACATCACTCCTCACTACAGCTGCAATCAAGTTTTGTGTGTTAACCAGTCTCAACAAAAACAAGTTACCATTATAAAGAGGTGAATGAGTTAGGACCCTGGTTTTAAACACTTGGGATCAATTCTCTTTTTTTTTTGTGTGGCTTCCCCAGTTAATTAACTCCAGATCCTCAAAGATATGTAGGTACGTAACCCTGATTGAAATCTATGTGAGTGAAGTGTTTAAACGTCTTTGAGGCTCTGGTCCTCAGTTCCCCATCTGCAAAAAAGGAATTATTATACTGGCCTACCCAATGGATGATGTGAGGATATGTACATTGAAATGCTTAGCTATTACAGTGATCGGAGCCATGTAAGTGTGTTAGGCAAAGGACAGAGTCATTAATCTTCAAGCAGCCTTATATTTAGAAGTAGTGTAAAAATAGACATGGAGGGGAAATTTTATTTTCAAAATGTAGAAATGCAGTTCTAAAGCATAGGAGTAGGTAGTGATGGATACAGCTTTTAAATATAAAAGTCAGATTCAGCATAATATTTGAATACCTACTATTAAAAATATTTACTAAAAATCTTTGCCTTCTACAGTGGTCAGGCCTAGTAAAACTGGTCAGAGAAGAGTACAATGAATTTTTTTAGTTCTATTCTTTTATGTTTAGAACTCCTGAACTTTTATGAAAACGGGGTGTATTCACGTCACAATTTTCATCCTCCTTCTCCAATCCAGATTTAACAGGTACTTCTGTACTCATAAGCACACTACTATTACGTTGGATGGTAGACAGCCCTTAGATGTCATTTGATGCACAATGCATGAGCCTAAAGCCTGCTGCCTAGGTCTTAAGTTCCTTTCCCTTAATGTTTTCCCTAAATGTACGGATTAAACTGTGCTCAGACACTCAAACTCTAGAAAACAGTTATGCAATGTTAATAAAGCCATGCTGGATGAACTGCTGGAGAATTTTGTGCAAATAAATATTCCATGTTTCAGTCCCTGAGGAAAGACCAACACATGGTCCAAAATATTTATTCAATAACTCTGCAATGGCACATTAAACTTGCAGGTTGGTTTTATTGTGCTGTATATTCTGTCCAGGAAAAGAGTATTTCTGTGCCAATTCCACTCCTGCAGTGAACTATGAAAAAATCACCCACAAATTCTCCAAGTTCAAATCCTGCAGTTATTTATGCTGCTTATGTCTAAGAATTTGCCCCAGTCTGGCCAAGGGACAGGAATACCACATTAACACAGCACCTTACTTAAAAGGAAACAAGCTATCGCTGTCACCAAGAAATATTCTGATAGTGGCAAAAGGACTTTACTGCTTCCTTGACTTCAGGTTGCTAAGAGTTTAAAACTACAATACGGAGAAACCAAGTTCCTGAACAGGCTGATAGTTGAGTAAACCATGCAGTTGTGCACTGAATATTCTATGTACTGGTGTGGTTTTAGCACTGTGATTAGCACTTGATGTTACATGTATAAAAGCCTATCATAACTAGATAGTAGCTTCACCTTCTGTTTCAGCAAAGGATATAGAAGTCTTTCAGATCAAACACCATTTCATTTTAGACTTAAATGATAGATCTGAGTGATTTAAACTTTTATAATCTATACTTTGTCAAGAAAACCCAAATATGTGTGCTTAAATCCAAGTACAGATTAAATTCATTGGCAAATATTGTTAGCATGCTATGTTGTATTATGTCAAAACAAGCCCATCTCTCCCAAATGCCCTAGAAAACAAAAGATAAATGATTGTGCATTGCATGATGATACCATTAGGTGTGCAACTTTGGTTCATGCAAAGTCTTCTTTCATGGACACACTGCTTCCAGCCCCAGACTCATGAATATCCTGCCACATCTTCAGCCATGTTCTTTCCACAATACCAAATGAATACTGTGGTCTGGCATACTGGTGGCAAAAACCAGGCCCATGTCATTTTGGCCATCTAGTCCATTTAGCCAAGACATTTCACCAGCCAAAAAGCTTGAACCTCTCTTTGACTTTCTATATTCTGGCAGGGGCCACCGGCTAATCAGTTTTTCTGTCCTCAAGTCCATTATATACAGATATTTGTTATCAAATAGTAGGGCAAATATATCTCCAAAGCCCAGCAAGGACAAGTTTGCAAAATCAGGAGGCTTGATGACCCTGAAAGACAAGACGGTGTTTAAATCAGAATTGGTATCACTGTATATTAAACTTCATCCCTTATATGCATCTACAGACAGCAGAAATTGGAGTCTAAGGAAAAAATGATATAAGGAAGAAGTAGTTAGTTTCTCTAAAGAGCTGCCAATATGCCTTAATCCAGGCCTGTAATTCCAGTTCAGGCTCTGTGTATTTAAGATTGCCCATTTAAAACTTAATGACTGTAGATTAAAGCCTCCCTCTTAACAAAAAACAAGTTTCCACAAGGGAGGCACTTCTGAAAACTTTACCCAGTGTACCCAGGAGGAAACCCCTCACTTATATGGAGCCTCCCCTTCACACTCCCCACAAGAGGCTGCTGTAGGTCAATTCCTTCTTATTAGAAAATGTCCCACAAAGATATATCTGAAGCCAGATTAGGAGGTGAAACTACCCAAAAGCAGGTAACAAAGGTAAAACTGTGCTTTTCTTTTGGGTTAGCGCCACAGCTGGCTGAATGAGCTAGTATCCTTCAAAAGAAGTCTGTCAGTATTTCCATAATTCCTATTCTTGGGAAATTATGATTTTGGATGCCAACACTATTCTGAGACTGAGCATACAATTAAGAGTAAGGCCATAACAGAACTTAATCTTCTCTGACCCCCTCATCTGCAGTTTGCAGGACATCTGACTACATCATTCCATTAAATTGAGGTGTTTTATGATGTGTCTCAAGCCTGACAGTACCACGAGAGGGATGGTCCTTATGCTTCTTTGTCCCACCAAATGGCTCTGTAGTCTACCACAGTGGTTTTGAACCAGATTGTTTTTCAAACCTCAACAGTAAAGCTTCACATGCAAAGTTAGTCTCAAACTGAAAGATTTACCTGAGAATATCATAGCTGGCGAAGTCCCACTGGTACAACCCTAGAGCTGAACTGCACACTATGTATTTACCATCGAAGTGCAGTCTGGGCTGCAGTGAGATGCTGCGATCTTCAGATACGGACAGGGTTTTTAAGCATTTGCAGTTTATTTCTCTTCCAATAGGCCAAATCTGCAATTTAAAAAAATCCATTTTTTCCATACTATAAAGTATCTCAAGCTGTAAACTGCTACATGAATGCAGAGCGATTGCTTTGCACTTCTTTATGTGGTAGTCATTCTGGGCTGCCAACAACTAGTGAATTTAGACAAGTTATATTTCAGACAATTTTTGGAAGTGGAGTTCCTGACTACAGAAAGTATTTGGTTTTCAGGTCTTTCTTGCTTTCAGTCTACAGAATAGTAGTAATATTGATTCAAGCCTGAAGAGTTCCACTGAAGAGGCTTTTTTAGTTAATAATCTCTTGAATACAGATTAAGTGAACAAGAAAACAAATGTTTCACCAAATCTTTTGCTAGTCTTCTTAACTGTATTAACTTTCTCTACCCAAACAGAAGATTAATAAAGTCCCAACGAGCACACTTATGAGAAACATTATGAAACTCTAAACTATTTATTAAAATCAGAACTCCTCCTCCCAACCTGTAAGCCCCTTTACTGAAGAAGAGTTTTCAACAAGAGTACAGTTGGCAGAGGCTGAAGGCACTTGCACTTATGCCTAACTGCAAACCCAGGGCTACCCACTTAATGCACACCCAGCCATTTGATACTCAGTCTTAAAATATAAAGCAAAGCATAGAACCACCACTAACTTCAAAGACCCATACAATGCTTCACTGATGGATTTTCCCACAGCCTATGTGCTCTTAAAAGCTCCAATGCATGCCCTAAATGCAGAAAGTTCCATACTTCTCTGCACTGTGATACACATTTAAACAGCCACAGTACCCACCTTGATTTCATACTTATCTGCACTTAAAAGTATATAATCCCCAGGACTATGCATGAGAGATTTGACTTTACACTTCTGCAAAACCACCTGCAATTGAAGAAATAGTTAAATAGGTCTAAAGATCACTAAACAGAGTCCCTATTTTGTAAAATGTTAAATTACCTATTCAAATCTAGTGTAAAACTTGCTCTGGTTTATTGACAATTTGAGTAATAGAGGTTTAAATACACGTGCAATTCTGCTATGACTGTACCTAAGGGGCACAGGTTCTTTTAAAGAAGAATACTCTGTCATCAAAAAGAACCCAGAACAATTAAGATTTTGTGTTCCCACTGCGGACAACTCACTGTGATAGAAAACCCTCTCATGTTAAACTTGATTCTAGAATCACCCTGACCAGCTAAGAACTAAGCATTCCAGCTTCCTCGTTTGAGAAAACTTTGCTCACCTTCATTTTGACTGTACAGTTTACAGACAAGCAGCACTTTTTTCATTGTAATTATGCCTTTCAAAGTAGCTTGGCTTCAGTACAATCACACTCATTCCTGGAATAAAACATTGAACCCTAATCATTCCATTCACTTTGCTATAGGAATTGCATCATGTAAGTGGATTGAATGTTTTCACTGCAGCTTTTGTAAGTGCCTCTTCTATAAAATATAATTGTAGCCATGTTGGTCACAGGTTATTAGAGAGACTAGATAGGTGAGGTGATAACTTTTAGTACCTTTCCCAGACCTGAAGAGCTCTGTGTGGCATGAAAGCTTGTCTCTCTCACCAACAAACGTTGACCCAATAAAAGATATTACCTCACCCACCTTGTCTCTCTTCTGGCAAAGGGTTATTTTGTAACATCTTAACAACGATTTTCTTTGAATCACAACTGACAATTCCTGCATCAACTGCTTATCTCTGGTTACTGACAGCCCACCCCTGTATGGCTGCAAGTGAAGGATTACCACTTGAGGCGGCATGGGATGTGTGTAAAACACACACACACACACACAGTATTATCTTGCAAAGCAAGATTTGACTATATCAATACAACCCTACCTTTGTGACCCATTCAGTGTGTCCAGTAAGTGTATTCAGGCACATTCCTGTTGATAAGGCCCATACTTTCAAAGTGAAGTCTGCGGAACCGCTGACCAGAACATCAAGTTCATCATTGTAGTCCACACTAAAAACTATAAGCAAGAAGTATTTTAAATGAATAGCACCACTCTCTACATTTATCCTCCATCTCATCTGAGATGAGGGTACCAGGCCAACACAATTAACCTCAATTTTCAAAGATTCTAATGGTTTAAACAAATTGAATGGTTACTTTAAATACATGAATCTATTATTTCCACCCCTTAAAGCTTAGATTCCCAAGCCTACTGGTTCTTCATAAAATTAGAACAGTATCTCAGTTAGCAGGGTTGTGTTTTGACTGATGTATGAATTAAGTGTAGTGTAACCTAATTATTTAGGCCAGTCCCCATTGCAGGTGTTCCAGAAGTCATTTTGTTTTAGATATCCTAGTTCTGAAAAGCCTTAGCCCAGGGGTCGGCAACCTTTCAGAAGTGCTGTGAGTCTTCATTTATTCACTCTAAAGGTTTCACGTGCCGATAATACATTTTAATGTTTTCAGAAGGTCTCCTTCTATAAGTCTATAATATATAACTAAACACTTGTTGTATGTAAAGTAAATAAGAGTTTTAAAATGTTTAAGAAGCTTCATTTAAAGTTAGATTAAAATGCAACCCCCCCCGCAAACCGGTGACCAGGGTCCGGTAAGTGTGAGTGCCACTGAAAATCAGCTCGGGTGCCGCTTTTGGCACCCATGCCGTAGGTTGCCTACCCCTGCCTTAGCCCATCCAAAAAAAACCAAAAAACAAAATTACTACATTTAAAGCCTCAGCTGTTCTGCTAGGTAGCCTCCTGTCCTTGGTGCAAGTTGAATTTCTAAGTGGGTATGTTTACACAGCAGAATTAGTAAATTCCGATACCCATCCAACTCAAAAAGACAAACTGGGGATCCATGAACGAGCCCAAATAACCGAGCTGTACATGAGGGAGACTTGGAAGAGAGTTGGTGAGAGGGAATTCTCCCTCCAGGGTGTGGAGCTGCAGCTGCTACTGCAGCTTATTACACTTGCTGTCACCCCCTCCAGATGTGAAGAGTTACCAGTGATACAGGCAAGGCCAGATCTACTGGGCCTACCTCATCCCTCTCCCCAAATCCTCCCCCCAGCTTGGAATGTAAGTAGCCCTGGTGAATTGTGCTCCATATCACACTGAGCAGGCATCAAGTACTATACTACCAGTATTGTGTCCATGTCCCTGCAGACCAGGGTGTGCCTAAGCCTAGGACTTACCCCAAAGAGCAAGCAGAGCTAGTGTGCATATTTGTAGGTTCGTCCCCCTACAGCAGGTTCCCCCTCAAAAAAGATGGGAAACTGATTCACAATATTAAACTTACAGCACAAATAGCCGTGTCTGCAGTACAATGGTCCAATTCTGATCTCCGTTTCTAATTTGATAGGGATAAATTAACAATTTGACTGATAGACTTAAAAGTTGAATAAAAGCTCAACATACCTGCACCTGTATGCCCTCTGAAATGTTGGATCTTGGCCCCTGAGCTCCATTCCCAACAGGCTATTGTGTTATCAAAGGATCCCGTTACAAGCTTTTGCTCATCAAACTTCACTGTAGCACAAGTGTGTGTCTGGATACCATATATGCACTGCCCTGTGCTTACATCCCACAGCTTTGCAGACAAGTCATCCGAACCTATAGTTTAAGAACAAGATAGCTGGCTGCATTAAAGTGACATGTAATTCCCAGACTTCTACTGGGCTTTTCCCCATGTGTATCTTAAATTAAGTATTTCCTCTCCACTCACGCAGGGTGAGACTTACTTAATGAGCAAAGGTCTAGTTTTCCGGGAATGATGAAGTTTCAATATTACACAAACACAACTGCAACAGTTTCAACTTAATTGCTAGGTGCATGGCCTCCCAGTTTCCCATCTTCATTCCTTACAATTCCATCCCTCCTCCAACACCGCTGACAGCATAGCTATCATAAATCAGCTTAAACAAACTATATTGTTACCAAACACATGGTAAAGCTCAAAAATGAGAAATCTTTAAGCATCATAATAGACTCCAAAGCTACGGGCTTCCCACCTGTACAAAGAAGTCCATCTTTATAGTAAAGTGCATATACTCTGGCACTGTGTCCAATTAATGAGGATGTCTCAAAGGCTTCATGGTCCTTCAGTTGCTTCATTCTTAAAATAGCCTTCAAGTAAACCTTCTTCCAATGCAGAGGATCCTGAACAGAATCATCTATCTGCCAACCCAAATTCTTACAAGCAGTTTGCCACACCTCTGTGCAGGCACTTATAACCTTATTCCACTGCTTTGACACGAGGCAACATGTGAGTAAGGTCCGAGGATCAAGCCATTTTAACAAATAAAAACTGAGTTCCAGTGGAAGGAGTTTGAGGAAGTCCCGCTTAAGGAGAATCTCTAGGTTATTGGAGAGGTGCCTGAGCTGGACTGCTCCACTCAAGCTAATCAGGTGATCCAGACTTTCATTTTTCTGCAAGTCCGTCAGAGAAAGAAATGTAACAGAAATGTTATCAAGCCATGCTTCAAAGTCCTTTTTCTCCATAAGGTTATGGAAAAATTTACCTGTGGTACATCAAAATATTGTGTTAGTTCTGTTCAAAAAGATAACGTAAACATTTCTCGTCTTTAATCATTGATTTATCAGCATTCTTAACTTATGTTGATAATGTAAGTCAGTGTACAAAAAAGTACTTTTAATGCATACAATAAATTACTATATAGCATTTACAAAGTAGATTCAATGGTCTTAAGAAATGTATTTGGCCATAGTAAGTTAATGTTTCTCTAAGTACTAGTTTCATTGTATTTCCTGTAAACATGCTTTAGATCCATCTTAGTTCCTTTAGGTATGGGCCATGCTTCCTTCACCTCTCTTTGGGTAGAACCATGTTCTTCAACTACCTTCAGACTGGATCTCTGTATATCAGCCACCCTGTTTCCCACTATATTAATGCAACAGCCCCAGGTGAGTTTGGCATTTGTAAGCCCTTTCATTCCAGGAACCTGTGACAGCAGCTTATTAAAATGAATGAAAAACAGCTTATTCGAAACACATTCATGCAAAGGTACAAAGCACACAGACCAAAGAGTAAAACCAGTAAACATCAATATGTATATTTTCCCTTAGGATTAACCCTTAATCCTTCCTTGTCAACTTTGGTATAATTTATCTAGATCAGTTAGCACCATCTCTGAGTTGGTAGAAGCAGACTGTTCTGTTGCAGTTTGTCTCTTTCTCATGCCTGTCAGCTTTCACTGATGCTCCCTGGCAAATCACTCAACCAACTCCCTTTTCTTGGCCTGTTGTCCTGCAATGGTTTAGTATCCTCCTTTGATCCTAGGTTTAGCACTGGGAAGAGGAAGCCATTCTAGCTTGGATGGAGCCAGGTAAGTAGCTTCTTCCCAATTAAGGCTCAGCCACTGTTATTTTAACTTCTTTTGAAGCAAGTTTCCCCCTTACAGCTTCTTCTGATTTAACTCTATGCATTCAGGCAGGCTAATATCACACCAAAAGTGAGGTACATAAGACTTTATGTACAGCCTCCATAAGATATAGATTCATCTAGGTATAGAAAATAAGCAATACTTCAAGCTGAGGTCACTAAAAATCACCATGAGTTATTTATTCTTTCAAAGAGTCTCTCACTAGCCACTTACACTAGTTAACCTATTAGACTGCTAGTTGAACCTAGTCTGTAGAAATCAAAATCGAAGGTACTGAAAAGGCATTAATTTAAGATTGCAAGAGTCTGTAATAAATTGTCTCCTATAGCAAAATATGTTAAAGTAAGGTATGTGTCCTAAAAGCATTGCAAGGAGGAAAGGTAAAGAACAGTTGTGAAGACTTATGAAGACACTACCTGGAATGGTCTAGAGAACTTAGTCCTGCCATGAATGCAGGGGACTGGACTAGATGACCTCTCAAGGTCCCTTCCAGTCCTATGATTCTATGATCCTGACAGTATCTAGACATAGCTTCCTCTATGCTAGGAAAATGTAGCTTTTTCTGTACCAGTGCTACAAACAGCAGAAGCTACTGTGTAGACAGACAAGCTTTTAATACTGTGTAAATCTGTTCAGTCTATACCATAGTCTCCCTGTTGATAGCACTGGTGCAACAAAATACTTAGTTTTCCCATACATAGACAATGCCAAAGGAACAATCCATTCACTTACAGATAACAAGAGTTTACTTCCCTCAAGATTAATAATGGCTTCTAAATCAACAGAAGTCTTAGGGAAAGACAGCTGACATTATGACCATAGTTTAATATGAGTTTTGTTAAGTTCTCACAGATACTCCCATCTTGCACTCTGGTGAAAGGTTTTTCATGTACAGTATGCATCAGCTTCTTAAAATCTCTGATCCTTGTTTGTTGTATACACACAATAGCTACAGCCAGTAGTTATTACATGGACTGAGGAACGAAACTCAATCCTATTATATAAACCAAAATCTGTTCTGGTTTCTAACTAGTAAGTCTAATGATTTTGAGTAGAACAGAAAGCTTAACATCCAGTTGACCTACCCATCTCCTGAGTATGCAAATGTTGCAGAAATTGTTCTGAGTTTTCCAGCATTTGTTTCATTAGTGATTTTGGTCAAGCAACTAACTCAACAGTCTACTGCTTTTAGTCACAGTGGTGGTAATGTGTTATGTGTACAATTCACCAAGTACAGAACAGACCCTGATAATCAGTCAAAACTTCAGGCAACTTCTCGCAAGCCTTGCTACGGAACTATGTAAAATCGTACCCTTTATTAAAGCACAAACGTAGCACTAGTTGTAGAACGATTCCCTGCCTGGGCATGATTGCAGGCAGGACCGGCGCTAGGGTTTCTCGCGCCCTAGGCGCATGGCCATTTCACTGCCCCCCCGCGCTGATCCTGCGGCTCTGGTGGAGCTGCCGCAGTCATTCCTGCAGAGGGTTCGTTGGTCCGTGGCTCCGGTGGAGCTGCTGCAGGCATGCCTGCGGGAGGTCCACCGGAGCCGCGCGAGCAGCTGACCGTCCACAGGCATGACTGCAGCAGCTCCACCGGAGCCGCGGACCAACGGACCCTCCGTAGGCACCACTGCGGCAGGTCAACCAGAACCGCTTGCCACCCCCTGGCAAAATGCTGCCCCCCCCAAATAATCCTGGCGCCCTAGGCGATTGCCTAGGCTGCCTAAACGGTAGCGCCGGCCCTGGATGCAGGCTAGAACCTGGTTTTCACGGATTCCTAGGCCAGAAGGGACCACTGTGATCCTATACCTGGTTATTGTGTAAGATGGGGAGGGGAAGTGTAGCCACTTGCCAGCTACACTTTAGAATGTCGGGCGCTTGGTTGGGGGCTCCAAGAATACTCACCTTAGGTAGGTGTCAGGTGCAAGGAGTCTCTCAGCAGGCACCAGCCATTGCTCACTTGGCTCCCTAGAGCTCAACAGGAGCTGGGATTCCTCTGCAGCCATTTCTCCTGCAGCAGCAAAACAGAGATGGAGTCACTGCCTCTCCACGACCCCAGCTTGGCCGCTGCACCCCAGGCTCCCGCCCCGCGCGCTCGCCGAGACCTTAGCCTCCGCCCACACCTCGATCCCTCCCCGCAGGGGTCACAGGGGCCTGGGAGGAGGCGGCCGAGGCCCTGGAGGGTGAAATCGGGTCCTGCCCACCCCTCTCCCCAGGGGTCGAACCTGCCGCCACTCGATCTCACTACAGCCACAGCCTCGACCCGGGCAGCTTCCGGCGCGCACTCCACACGTCAGTGTCTTGCGCCGCGGCCTATGGCTGTTTCCGTCCTCCCGGCCCCATAGAGACGAGGCGGCTGGGTTGCGGCGAGCGGCTGTTGCGCGAGCAGGCAGAGACTCCGCCCAGAGCCATCCCTTCAGCAGAGCGAGGCTGGCCTGTCCGGATGTCAGAGCTAGAGCCATAGAGCTCGGAAGTCCTCCACGCCTAGAAAATCCCCGGAACCGTGTTGCGGGGGACTGGATATAAGGGACGGTCGGTCCTTCACTCTGTTCCCTCAGTATCTGGAGCCTCAAGTGTGTGCGCGGTAGCAGGTTCCCTTCTGAGGGATCGGGGGGAGGGGACGCTATCCGCACAGTCCTGCAGCTGCTGCCTCCTCCCTGGGTGTTGCATACGGGGAGAGCTGGGCTGGTGCCCATCGCTGCAGAGTGAATAGCGCCCTCCCCCCACGCCTGTGAATGGGGTACCTGTTCCTGCGCTCCGTAGACTCTTATCCTGAGCTCTGGGTTCTCCCTCCCCTCCCTAGCCCTACAGAGAGGGGCTTGTAACTCGCCACACCTACCGTAGTCTAGTGACTTTTCTATTGTTGCTTGTCCCTTTATCTCACTAGGCTGAGGCCAGGCTCACCAGACTGCCATTGCCAGGACAGCGCTACTTTCGAGATGGCTGCTGAGGAATCCCAACCCTTGTTGAGCTCCAGGAAGCCAAGTGAGCAATGGCTGCTGCCTGCTGAGAGCGTCCCTGTCCTGGATGTCTACCTGAGGTAAGAGCCTTTGCTTTTCTGAGCTGGAGACATTGGAGTTCCTGGATGAGTAGTAACGAAGTGTCAGTGTATGACTGCCCTCCGTACTCTGATGTTTCTAGTGAAGTCTTTTCAGAGACTTCGCTTGCTTCTTCCCATGTGGGGTCCAGCCTACATGCCATTTGGCTTTGGAATATTTGACCTCCTGACTAGACTCCATCCAGACATTATCTTGCTCTCATTTGATTTTTTTCCTATTTTTATTGAATTTGTCAATTAGTTAAAAGCGTTTTTTTGACATAGCTCTCACAGAACAAAATAAAAGGCCTCTGATAATACAGTATAGTTTTATAATGTGACATTCCTGCAACTCTCTCCTGAGGCATAGCGGCAAGCGCAGTGACTAATATGGAAGAATGTCACAGTATGAGTTCTGGGCACAGCAGAGTGGAGTGCCTAATAGGTGGGTGTGAATAAGATTCAGTGAGGAAAGCTGGTTGACATCTGACTGACTGAAAATGGAGCTAAGGAGGTAAGTTTTAACCAACACTTAGAAAGGGATTGGCTGTACATCTGGATGTCTTCTAAAAGATATGCTCTAGCTCAATCAAAAGTGTTTGAGGCTGGAATCACTCTAGTGAAATTCTGTCACCTGTGTGATGCTGAAGGTCAGATTAGATCATCATAATAGTCCCTTTTGGCCTTAAAACCTGTGAATGAGGGCAGCGTGCTCTAGTGAACTGATGTGATAGGATGAAGGACCTGATACGAAGGAGAAGGGGATCAGAGAAAATGCAGTTTTGGGGAAAAGAGCTTGCCAAGTTAAATGGAAACACAAGCAGTGGTGAAGACAAAGGCAAGTCTTGTAGTGGGTCATGAGCAAGTGTAGGCCTTTCAAGACAAGGTTGATGTAATTATGTTTGTATCAGGATTCTGAATAGACTGTTTGACTTCCAAGAGATGCTATAGCTAAAGAGAAGAGAGTGGGGTCTTGAAAGCAACAGAGTAAGGAGCAAAATCTGGAGGCACTATGGTCTGATGGATTGGGACTGGGACTTGGGAGATGTGGGTTCTATTCCAGATTTGCCACTCTGATATCACCTCAGTGAAGTCATTTTGTCATATTTTTACTCATCTTTTGAAAAGGATGGAAAGAGATCTTTAAGTTGTAAACATTTTGATTCTAGTTTAAAAATAGTCCAAGTTGGACTTTGTCTTGGTACAAAAGTAAGTAGGAGTTAGAGGATGACTGAAAAAAATGTTTTAAAAAACATATAAGCAGAGTTGGCTTTGAGTGCTGGGAGATTTTTTTGCTGTATCCAGACCCACCTTGAACTAGTAAGAATTCCAGTCTAAAATCAAAATGGCTTAGAGATGGGATCTGATTGCAGAAATATGTTTAGAGCAGAGGTGGAAAGTTTCGAATTCTCTTGCATACTTTTAATCTCATGTTAAATACAGGTTACTGTGAAATAGTAAAGATAAGGTTTGGACACATTTCTGAAAATAAAAGGGTTTGTGAGATTGTGAGTGGGTGGGAAGATAACAACTGATGCAGTTCTCTCAGCCATATCAGCAATTTCTGTGGAGAATCAGCTGACAGAAGTTGTGGCTATGGTTTGAAACTTCTTAAGAAAAGGAAAGCTTTTTGTGTTTTGTGCTTAAACTGGCTGAAATGTTTGATTCCAAATGAGTCAGTAACCTCCCCATTCCCCCCCCCCCCAAAGTAGGTAAATTGCCATTGCCTTTATTACTAATTTAACTGGCTTTGGGAGGGGGAGGTTAGAAACATTTTCTAATTCTAGCTCTGAGAGAATTAAACATCTGTAAACTCAAGTCCAAATCAATATGTGTGCACAAAGACATACTGGTTCCCTTCCAAGTACTGATTTTATGGTGGTCCCACTATGAGTATATTTTATTTTAGCTGTGATCCCAGGCTGTTGACTATGACTTAGCTTGAAATACTGGCCCCATTGAAGTCAATAGAAAAACTCCAATTGACTTTAGTGGCACCAGGATTTCACCATTTTTTAAATTATGATTGAGTAATACTTATTGAAAAGAGATGTTTCAGTTTGTTTTGTTCAGATTCTAACCTCACTTACTATTACCTTGATAGCCTTCTCTACTTCTAACTCTCCCTAAGATGATACCAAAATAGGCAATTTAAATTGTGTGTTCTGGAACACTTAAATTACATTTTTTTTTAATGTATTCAGACATCTCCAGATTCTTACGTGGATTGAGATTGTCTGATGGCTTGCACTGAGGATTCTGAAACATTGAACTGATCTATTTACATTCTTGATTGACCAAGTCACACAATTTGTACATATAAAGCATATTATAAAACAGAATTTTCTTTGGTTTTTACAGTAATATGAGAACCAACAATTGTATACACATGCAGCATTTCTGTTTGACTCATTCCTGGCTCTTTTACAGCAAAGTCCAGAACAGAAAGCTGTATCTGGCCACCTTTGCTGCTCTCTTGGGACCCCTCAGCTTTGGATTTGTCCTAGGTTACAGTTCACCAGCTATTCCCGATCTGAAGAAAATTAGTGACCCTAAATTAAGATTAGACACCAATGAAGCATCATGGTTTGGGGTAAGTGTTTGCAAGATGCATTATAATAATGTGTGACTGATTTGGTAAGAAAAAATTCCTTACACATTTTCAGTTGTGGGGCAGAGAAGACTATCTGAGAAGACTTTTGAGAAGACTATCTGTTTGTATGAGACTAGGCAGCTTGGGTTTAATAATAGAATATGTACTATTTCAGTTCTAGGTAATTTGTTCAAATTTTAGTCTGAGTGACTGAAAGTTGTTTTCACCTGGTGGCTGTTTGGTAGTCTGTGAAATTAATTTAGAGTTTTTTTGCCTCATTCTATGAACTCATCACACTTGGCATTAACTGGCCTGCTCTTGACAGTTTCAATAGAATGACCAAAGATTAAATGGGCCCTGGAGACTGAGCTCCCCTCTCTCATTGCTAAATGAGATTGTGCTATATTGGGAGCAAAGCATGTTGTAACAGCTTGGTGGGCCACTGCTTAGGCAGCATCTCTTTTAAACAGTTGAGGCTCCAGAACAGTCAAGCTGGCCGCTCTTGAACCTTAAGTTGTACTTTCTAAAAAGATGCATGCATGGTGGTTCTGTTTTTAACTGACTATAGCTATATATCTTTTCTACTGTAATATCTTTTAATGTTTACTTTTACACACGTGCGCTCTCACTCTAAAACTGATCTGCTATCCTTCTGAGGTGGATTAATGATCTTTGGGAATTGCACTAGTTTATGAATGGTTAGGTAGACTAGTCTTTGTCCCTTAGTCTAATGACTTCCGTACATCATCTTTTAAACCAAAAAGCAACGATTAATTTTTGGAAAGGCTGCAGAATGTCTAGTCATTTATCTGTTTGTGTGTGCTTGTTTTCTGAAGTCTGTAGTAACATTAGGAGCTGCTGCTGGAGGAATACTGGGAGGCTGTATGGTGGATAAAGTTGGGAGGAAGCTGAGTTTGATGCTGTGCTCAATACCATATGTCTCTGGGTTTACAATTATCATATCTGCCCAGAATGTCTGGATGCTTTACATTGGACGAATATTGACTGGGTTAGCCAGTGGCATTACTTCACTTGTTGTTCCAGTAAGTGAAACAATTTCTATTTCTTTCTTATTTATTCAGCATAGTCTGGAAAAATGTTGCATGAGATAATATAATCTTAAAACCAGGAGTGGCACCACAGCTATGGCACCCATACAACCTTAACTCTACCCTATAGTGACACCATGCAATAACCATATGAGTATTATCATAGCATATTAGTGTTTGTGGTCTTTTATATTAAATAGCATTGACTTTAAAGATGGATTACATTTATTTCCTCTTAGTGTCTCTCTGAAAGGCAAAACTTAAATTATTTGGATTTCCCAATGGCATTTCCAGTCCTCTATGTTTGGATTTCTTTTCAGTTTAATGTTAACTCTGAATTTCTCAGGTTTATAATACTTGTTGTTAGTGCATCACTGTAACACTCTTTTATTATTATTAATTATTACTATTAAATAGTTTTTGTCCAGGGATTTCCTTGTCCTTAACTTTTTGTTTAATATATAAAGAGTAAATAAAACACAGACTACATATCTTCAATTTTTAATATCTTTCTAAAACTTTTTAAACTCTTTTTGGGTCAGATTTGCTACTAGGCTGTGGCTGCATTACAGCATTTTGGAGCAGTGCAAAGCAGGCAGAATGTATACATCCAGTTTACTGTTATTTCCTGACTTTCATTTTTTTCTCTATGCGTGCGCGCACACACGTTTTCCCCTCAGTTTCCCCTACCTTTTGTCCTCCTTGGTGAGCAGATCTAGTGTAATTCATAGTTTTGAAGGGATCCTAGTGGAGCTGTCTTGGGCTCCACCTTTATGTATCTGTTACCAGAATTGTGGACTTATTTTGTAGTTCACATTAGCATCCATTTCCGGGATGCTAACTTATTTTCCTCTATGCAAGCTGTGGCATTTTGATTTCTGTTAATTTTTGGCACGTTTATTGGTATTTTTGGCAGAGCCTTTCATGGAATAAATGTAAATTTCCAAAAGTAACACTGCTGGTTTTAGTCATTCCAGTGTAGCTGCTTATGATTCATGTTGGAACAATGTGGCGTATTTTAACAAGTTATTTTCAATATCAGCTATTGTTACTTTTTAAAACTTTTTTGTTAATATTTTCTAATTATGCATTTTTAGGTGTATATTTCTGAAATATCCCACTCAAAAATTCGAGGAACACTTGGCTCATCTGTTCAGCTGATGGTGGTGACTGGTATACTAGGAGCTTATGTTGCAGGTATTGCACTTAGTTATAGAATCATAGAACTGTTGGGTTGGAAAGGACCCTGAGTGGTCATCAAATCCAGCCCCCTCTGCTGTAGCAGGACCAAGTAAACCTAGACCATCCCTGACAGGTGTTTGTCCAACCTGTTCTTAAAAACCTCCAATGGAGGATTCCACAACCTTCCTTGAAAGACTGTTCCAGAGCTTATCTACACTTAAAATTAGAAAATTTTACGTAATAGCTAACCTAAATATCCGTTGCTGCAGATTAAGCATGTTGCTACTTCTATCTTCAGTGTACGTGGAGACCGGTCCTCTTTATAATAGCCTTTGACATATTGGAAGACCTGTTATGAGGTCCCACCAGTTGTTTTTTCTCAAGACTAAACGTGCCTAGTGGTGTGGTTGTCTTTATTGAATTTCATCTTGCTGAATTCACACCAATATTCCAATTTGTCATGGTTCTTTTGAATTCTAATCATAGAACCATAGATGATTAGGGTTGGAAGAGCCCTCAGGAGGTCATCTAGTCCAACCTCCTTGTCATGGTATAATTCCCCACTCTGAACCTTAGCGTCCAAAAGATGGGGTACCAGCATGAATTCCTCTAAGCTCAATTACCAGCTTAGTACTTGTAGCGCTGCCACCAACCAGGAATTCGAGTGCCTGGTACACTCTGGTCCCCCCCCAAAACCTTGCCCGGGGACTCCCAAGACCCAGTCCCTCTGGATCTTAACACAAGGAAAGTAAACCCTTTCCCTCACCGTTGCCTCTCCGAGGCTTCCCCTCCCTGGGTTACCCTGGAAAATTACTGTGATTCAAACTCCTTGAATCCTAAAACAGAGAGGAAAATTCACCTTCTCCCTCCCCCTCCCAGACTCTCCCTGAGAGAGAAAGTAATCCTAACACAGAGAGAAAATTAACCTTTCTCTCCCCCTTCCGTCCTTTCTCCCCACCAGTTCCCTGGTGGATCCAGACCCAGTCCCCTGGGGTCTCACCAAAATAAAAAAAAACCATCAGGTTCTTAAACAAGAAAAGCTTTTAATTAAAGAAAATTTTTACTGTTTTTTCTATCTTTGTAAATTTAAGATGGAACATGTTACAGGGTCTTTCAGCTGTAGACACTGGGAATACCCTCCCAACCTAAGTATACAAGTACAAAAGTTAAAATCCTTTCAGCAAAATACAAATTTGAACTCCTTCCAGCCAAACACACATTTGCAAATAAAGAAAACAAACATAAGCCTAACTCGCCTATTCTGCCTAGTATTTACTATTCTGAGCACATAAGAGACTGTATCAGAGAGATTGGAGAGAATCCTAGTTACACGTCTGGTCACTCTCAGAACCCAGAGAGAACAACCACCAAACACTAACAGCACACACAAACTTTCCTCCCTCAAGGTTTTAAAGTATCCTGTCCCCTGATTGGTCCTCTGGTCAGGTGACTGCCAGGCTCACTGAACTTCTTAACCCTTTACAGGCAAAAGAGACATGAAGTACTCCTGTTCTATTAACCCTTAACTATCTGTTTATGACACCCCTGCTCAAAGCAGGACCAACACTAACTAAATTATCCCAGCCAGGGCTCTGTCAAGCTGGGCCTTAAAAACCATTAAGGATGGATATTCCACCACCTCCTTAGGTAACCCATTCCAGTGTTTCACCACCCTCCTGGTGAAATCGTAGTTTCTAAAATCCAACCTCGAACTCTCCCACTGCAACTTGAGACCATTGCTTCTTGTTCTTGTTCTGTCATCTGCTACCACTGAGAACAGCCCGAGCTCCATCCTCTTTGGAACCTCCCTTCAGGTAGCTGAAGGCTGCTATCAGATCCCCTCTCATTCTTCTCTTCTGCAGACTAAATAACCCCAGTTCCAACAGGCTCTCCTCATAAGTCATGTGCCCCAGCTCCCAATCATTTTCGTTGCCCTCTGCTGGACTCGCTCCAATTTGTCATAGATTCATAGATTCTAGGACTGGAAGGGACCTCGAGAGGTCATCGAGTCCAGTCCCCTGCCCTCATGGCAGGACCAAATACTGTCTAGACCATCCCTGATCGACATTTATCTAACCTACTCTTAAATATCTCCAGAGATGGAGATTCCACAACCTCCCTAGGCAATTTATTCCAGTTTTATTCCAATTAGAAACTTTTTCCTAATGTCCAACCTAAATCTCCCTTGCTGCAGTTTAAGCCCATTGCTTCTTGCTCTATCCTTAGAGGCTAAGGTGAATAAGTTTTCTCCCTCCTCCTGATGACACCCTTTTAGATACCTGAAAACTGCTATCATGTCCCCTCTCAGTCTTCTCTTTTCCAAACTAAATAAACCCAATTCTTTCAGCCTTCCATCATAGGTCATGTTCTCAAGACCTTTAATCATTCTCGTTGCTCTTCTCTGGACCCTCTCCAATTTCTCCACATCTTTCTTGAAATGCGGTGCCAAGAACTGGACACAATACTCCAGTTGAGGCCTAACCAGCGCAGAGTAGAGCGGAAGAATGACTTCTCGTGTCTTGTTTACAACACACTTGTTAATGCATCCCAGAATCACGTTTGTTTTTTTTGCAACAGTATCACACTGTTGACTCATATTTAGCTTGTGGTCCACTATGACCCCTAGATCTTTCTGCCATACTCCTTCCTAGACAGTCTCCTCCCATTCTGTATGTGTGAAACTGATTGTTCCTTCCTAAGTGGAGCACTTTGCATTTGTCTTTATTGAACTTCATCTGGTTTACCTCAGACCATTTCTCCAATTTGTCCAGATCATTTTGAATTTTGACCCTGTCCTCCAAAGCAGTTGCAATCCCTCCCAGTTTGGTATCGTCTGCAAACTTAATAAGTGTACTTTCTATGCCAACATCTAAGTTGTTGATGAAGATATTGAACAGAGCCGGTCCCAAAACAGACCCCTGCGGAACCCCACTTGTTATACCTTTCCAGCAGGATTGGGAGCCATTAATAACTACTCTCTGAGTACGGTTATCCAGCCAGTTATGCACCCACCTTATAGTAGCCCCATCTAAATTGTATTTGCCTAGTTTATCGATAAGGATATCATGCGAGACCATATCAAATGCCTTACTAAAGTCCAGGTATACTACATCCACCGCTTCTCCCTTATCCACAAGGCTAGTTATCCTATCAAAGAAAGCTATCAGATTGGTTTGACACCATTTGTTCTTTACAAATCCATGCTGGCTATTCCCTATCACCTTACCACCTTCCAAGTGTTTGCAGATGATTTCTTTAATTACTTGCTCCATTATCTTCCCTGGCACAGAAGTTAAACTAACTGGTCTGTAGTTTCCTGGGTTGTTTTTATTTCCCTTTTTATAGATGGGCACTATATTTGCCCTTTTCCAATCTTCCTTTCTGTAGTGGGGGCCCAAAACTGGACGCAACACTTCAAGTGTGGCCTCACCAGTGCTGAATAGAGGGGAATAATCACTTCCGTCGATCTGCTAGCAATGCTCCTACTAATGCAGACCAATATGGTGTTAGCCTTCTTGGCAACAAGGGTACACTGCTGACTTGTATCCAGCTTCTCATCCACTGTAATCCCCAGGCCCTTTTCTGCAGAACCGCTGTCTAGCCAGTCGGTCCCCAGCCTGTAGTGGTGCATGGAATTCTTCTGTCCTAAGTGCAGGATTCTGCGCTTGTCCTTGTTGAACCTCCATCAGATTTCTTTTAACCCAATCCTCCAATTTGTCTAGATCACTCTGGACCCTATCCCTACCCTCCAGCATATCTACCTCTCCCCCATCTCTCTCTCTCTCTCTCTCTCAGCTTAATGTCATCTGTGAACTTTCTGAGGGTGCAATCCATCCCATCATCCAGATTATTAATGAAGATGTTAAACAAAACCAGCCCCATAACCAACCCCTGGTACACTCCGTTTGATACCGGCTGCCAACTAGACATCAAGCCCTTGATAATTACCCATTGAGCCTGACAATCTAGCCAGCTTTCTATCCACCTTATAGTCCGTTCATCCAATCCATACTTCTTTAACTTGCTGGCAAGAATACTATGGGAGACCATATCAAAAGCTTTGCTAAAGTCAAGATATATCACGTCCACTGCTTTCCTGATATCCACAGAGCCAGTTATTTCATCACAGAAGGCAGTCAGGTTGGTCAAGCATGACTAGCCCTTTGTGAATCTATGCTGACTGTTCCTGATCACCTTCCTCTCCTCCAAGTGCTTAAAAATGGTTTCCTTGAAGACCTATCTGCTCCATGATTTTTTTCCAGGGACTGAGGTGAGACTGACCAGTCTGTAGTTCTCCCGGTTCTCACTTTTTTTTTTTTTTTTTTTTAAAAAAGATGGACACTATATTTGCCTTTTACCAGTCGTCTGTGACTTTCCCCCAGTCT
>NC_044337.1:25032666-25172666 GCF_007399415.2 Gopherus evgoodei | reverse complement strand
ACCTTTAAATTGCACTCCTGCAAACACCTATGTGCATGGGTAGCTTCACACACACAAGAAATCCTCGCATCCTATGGAATGCAGTAAGACTGCTTGCACAGGTAGTCACTCAGCTCAGGGCTGAGGCCCTTCCTTATGAAGTCCTGAGAGGCCTGGGTGAATCTTGAGAAGACCAAATGAGAGACGAGTCCTTTTGAGACCTGCAAATTCTCTGACTACATGAAAGTCATTTGTCTGTCCTTGAAGTTTTTCTTTTCATTCAGTTGTTTGGAATTCCTTTTCTCTCTGTTGCTGTTCTTCAACTTGTTTTTAATTTGTTATTCTCTTTGTGGGGCTCTTTATTTTTATTCAATTTCACCAAAAGAGCCTAGATTTTATTCCCATTCCAACCTTATTAGCACTTGGGCCTTTGATCTCGTTTTAACAGATTGATACCACAGTTTTATTATTCAATTTTCAGTTTTATTATTCAAAGTGTATTTTTGTTTAATTTACAGAAATGATGGAGACAAGAAACCTTTACAGAAAAGAGGATGTTTCCTTACACGGCTGTTTAATTGAGACTGTGGAAAGTATTCTGTTGGGAACCAGCAGAAGAAATCTTTCACCTTTGAAATAATTCTTTGAAGAATTATTTTTAAAATACTAAATGGCTCTCTGTGTTTGTGTAATCACAGCCTTTCTGCTCAGCACCAGACAGAGAGAGGATATATTCACTCATAGTTAGACTTGACTCTAATCAAACCAAGATCAAAGCCTAATCCATAGGACTTTTTCCCGGTTATATTTTCAGATTTACTCAAATCATATGGCTAGTACAACTGCTATCATAAGAAGGTGACCACGTTGATCCTGATATACCTTTTGAGATGTGATTTTATTTATAATTTTTGTATATCTTCAAAAAACCCACATATGCTGAAGCTACATTAAAATTACCTGATACTGTAAATGAATGAACTTTTTTATGCTCTCTACTGCCAGTCTGATAAATGCTACACATATTTTTGATTTAAACAAACCTTTCCCTCCTCACAGTCCATTTTTCTCCCTCATACTTGAGCCCACAATGAAGTCCTTATCCTAGATGAGAGATGTCACAGTTGTGTCTGTGATGCCACAACACGAATATATCATCGGCACCAGGTGGGGCCAGACTTTCAGAAGTGCTGCACCCAGAAGTTCCCACTGTGGTGCTGTGAATACAAGTTTTACAAAGACCTCTCAGCACCCAACATGCACCCAGTGTCCGGCACTCAGTTAAGCACCAGAATAACTGGCCAGGTGGTTATCTGAGCTGAGCTATTCCGGTTTCATTGCAGGACAAGTCTCCTTACCCACAAATACCCACAATGTGTCCTGGGGCAGTGGGTCCTGTTTGGTGACATGCTTTAAAATAAGCCTTGCTTAATGGAGATTTGCTAAGAAAGCATCACTCACTCATTGAACATCACGCATCAAAGGAAGCTTTGGATTCACTGTACTCGCCTAGAATACCATTCCATTCAGCCACGGAGTCCAGGGGGCCCGAGCTGGGGATAAGCAACTAGAATGTGGTACTTTCTTCATTAATAGCTTTGCAATGGAAGAAAAGCCACCTGAGCTGTGTTCAGCCACCCTCATCTTGAGCTTTAAACACCCACAGGGTCCTCTCCCTCTGGGCAGGAAGTAAACATAAAGCTGGGTTAATATCACCTTGTATTGAGTTTCCCAGCCCAAGCGATCCCGTGTCAGGCAGCAAGCTCAGAGTGCTAACACAATTGCCTGGGCTAAGGTTTTGGCTGCTTGCACGTTGGAGTGTAGATTTGAGACAGGGACATGAGGGTGTGCAGAGCTCCAGCTCTTCCCATTCCAAGAGCTCAGCTGCAGTTCTCACAATTGGCAGGGTGCAGAGTTTCAGGAATCACTTGTGTGGGGAGGCGCCCATAGACCATAACTGGCAGGTTCATGTCTCAGGTTCCTGGGCTCCTCCGGACGAGTGGGTGAATATGACAGAGATTCTCTGTCTACGCCAGACCTTGGGCTTGTGCTCTTCAGCTAGGGCGTGAGTTAGGCCATGTGCCGTGTCTGTCCAATGTCCAGCAGCTTCGGTAGAGGCAGTGAAAAACTCAGGGGTGGCAATGGAACAGTGCGTGTGTTAAATTTCACAACCTTTAGCAGCTATTTGCTAGGAATCACTTTCTAATGAGCACAACAAAGTGATAACAATTAATGAGGAAGCAAAGCGTTTACTTCTGAGCCCTAATTAACATTATCCCAAGCATTCTCTCAATGCTCTTTTGATGTCGTAAAGCATGCAGGAGTTGTAAACGAGCTGTTCTCACATTAACATTGGCATGCCCCCATCCCCTCTCCCTGTTAGCCAGACATTAACCAAACAACAACACTCCCTGGAAAGGCCGCATCTTTATTCATCACAAAACAGGAGAAGCAGGAGCATTTTGCTGTAATGGCCCCAGCATCCTGCTGAATTAAAAACTTTTGCCATAGAATTCACTTGGGGGCATCTGAGTCTGCCCAAGGCAAACACCTCAATGTCTCCCCACGCTTAGGGCTAGGATTGTCCAGGCTTGTCACTTTGGGGAGTGCATGGAGAAGATGCTGGGCCCTCTCCTCAGTACAATGTGACCTTGAGCTGGGATTCAGTCCTGTGAGGCCTAGGCACCAGTCACAGCCCACTTAAATCCTATTTTGAAACTTTAAATAGGATTAAATTTGTACCTAAACCTCACATGGGACCTCTTCACGCAACCTGAGTAGCTTCCTCCATGAATGAAGAAATAACCTAATCTATTCTGAAGTCAGTATTTACTAGGCCTGGGAAAATACTAAGCAGTCTAGGGGCCAAGGTCAATGCCACATCACTCCTTTCAAAAGCCAAAAACGTGCTATGACCTGGAAGACACAAATAGGACTAATAGCTGTTCCTAGTAGTCTTTGGCTTCCACATACATAACTAGAATTCTGTGTGTGTGTGTGTGTGTATATATACATAATACTGTGTGTGTCTTGAATGTACAAGGACTGGAAGGTGATTGAAATCAGACAGCTAATCCTTGGAGGCAAGATAATCTTATATGCACTGCCTTTCCCCCAAAGAGGCAGAAGCAACAGTTTCCTTCTAGTTGGGGTGTTTCTAATTTAAAAGAAGTGTGGCTTTATTCCTCTTTAAGTATTGCAGATTTAGGTGTGGGCCAGAGACAAAGATGTGAAGTGCGCAGGTATTACAGTGATGAGTCTCAAATAAGTAACTGGATGGATGGATGGATGGATGGATAAATATGTTTCATTAGCACCACAAACAGTCCTATATGGAGAAGCACACCAGGGGATGCCTGACTTCTTATTTAGAGGTAGATCTGGCAGAGGTTTGGCAATGGGCCTGGGGGACAGGATGGATTTTTTTAAATAGTTCTAAGACATGCAGGCCCCTTCCTAACCTCACAGGGGTTCTTGCCAGCATTTCATCTGGCTCTCATGAGAATGTTGTTTTATCTCAGTACCAAAATCTCTTAGTGATCCGATGGGCCATACTGGCCCCACAGTCTTGGTGGACATGTGAGTGGGATTTACAAATCCCTGTTTCTGCCATACACCCCACATGTGATTTGCTCACTATCTGTCTGGCTCTGCTTGCCCCATCCATCTCTTTAGTGATGTAAAAATGTTCGGCTGAATGGGAGAGCCAAACAGACCTCTGCCCACTTGAGAACGGGAAAAAATTCAAAATTTCTAATTTGTTTTGAGTGAGACACATTTTGAAATGAGGTGAATTTTCATTTTGATTGATTTATTTCTTTTTAATTGTTTTAACTGAAAACACTATGCAAAGGTTATCAATTTTCATTTACCAAAAACTTTTTTTCCAGTAATAATTGCAATACTCATTAATTTCAACAATGTTTTAGATTTAAAAAATAAAATATTTTAAAAGGCCCAAAATATTTTATGAGAAATTTTAAAATGTCAACCTAAATTCTTTTGGGAAAACATTTAATTTTGCAAAAACCCCTTTTTTGTCTCCCCAGTCCCTTTTTGTTAACAATAATAATTAATAATAGTTAATAATAAATCCATATACTGTAGTCAGTTTACAGCAGCTGAGGATCTGGGTCCTAAAAATACAGGGAACCGCAGTGATATGCAGGGAATGTGCAAGTAGGAAATACAATATCACAATCTCACCACTAGAACACAGCCAAGGTTTTCATTCCCTCCTCCAAAAATAATAATTCTCAAGTAAATGTATTGAAAATGTACATTTTATAAAATATTTTTCCTTAAATTTTCTAATTTTCAACCCCAAATCTTTTGTTTGTCTGTCACTCTTCAGGCTGTGGGAAGCAGCTCCACTGGGCTGACTTTGTTATATGTGGGGATTTTCAAAATCAAAAATACTTTAAAACAAACAAGGCAAAAAAAATTCCATGGATAATTTCAAAAACTGAAGAGCCAGCCTGTCCTGAGTCCCAGTGCAATGAAAGCATCTTCAGCAGTGGCAGGATGTGCTCCATATGCGGTTATGACGGTAGCCATCATAAATGACTGGTAGCTTGGCAATGCTCCATTTATTATGCACCAGGTAAGAACAGGGCCCCGTGGTGCTAGGGGCTGTCCAAACAGAGTACCGGCAGTCCCTGCCCCCAAAGGCTTACAACACAAATAAACACTCCAGTGTGTGTGGTGAGGGCTGAGGGCCCGGGCAGTCTGGCAGGGATGTGAAGGCGATAGCACAAGTTGGCTCTGCTCTGATGTGCCACCTGCCATTCATCCACAGCAAGTGCAAAAACCAGCATGTGCTCTGAAGTGCAGCCCAGCTTGCTTTTGGCAACAGAGTGCGACTTGATGGCTGGGGCTGGAACCTCTGGCAGTACCCTTGGGAGACCACACCTCTCTTACTGGGTATCTGACCACATGGGTGTTAGGGCTTGTCTACACTACTGCTTAAGTGGATGTAACTGACATCACTTAGCGGTGTGAACCCCTCCTCCTCGAGCTGCACAATGCTAAGCCAGCAGGAGACACTCTCATAACTTCCTCCTCTCACTGAGATGGAGTAATTATGGCAACAGGAGATCAGAAGAGAACATCTTCACCAGACACGCTGCAGTGGCACAGGTACAGCGGTGCAGTTGCGCCGATCTAATGCGGTCATGTAGATTAGCCCTTAGAGCAAGGTAGCTGCCTGTTGCACCACTAGGACCACAAGAATTTCTGCCTTTCCAAGTGCAAGCTGCATTTTCTCTTTCAAGTCTCCCCTACTCTTGGCTTTTTGAGGCGATGTAGATGCAGATGCCAATCAGCCAGGCCCGAAAGGTTAGCAATGTGTCCTGTGGATAGCTGCAGAAAGATGACTCATGGTATGGGATAAACAACGTCAGTCGCTGGGGTTTACAGCAGTGAAACCTCATGCTCCTTTCTGAATGTGATGTGGAGATGCTGATTCCCTGTCGTGCATCAGTCAAATTCATATCTGCTCCAGAGCGACTTGTGTTCACCCTGCAAAAAGTAAACCTGCAGATCCATGCCAGCCTGTTCCAGGGAGATCAAATCACTGCCAGGACCAATTGTGCTCACATGCAGTATCTTCCAAGTATTTATCTGTTTTATGTGGCTTATCAGGTGGCAGTGAAACTTCTGTTCTTGACGTGGTACTGCAGGCTTGAAGGCAGAAAGGAACCCGCTGGCTCCTACCACATCACTTGCTAGTCCACAAAGATACATCGCCTGAGTAGCAATGCTACAGGGGGAAGGATCTCATCTCTGAAAAGATCCTTATTTATTCAGCTACAGTCCTGCTGCGTTCTATGCACGATTGAAACAAAAGAAAGAACCAAACCCACTGCTCCTTGTTTTAAAGAAACAACCTTAAACAGGAGTCACTGATCACCTGTTTTCACTAACTGATCTTGGTCAAAGTTGCAATGTTGTGCATAGGGAGCATCTCTCCTTGGAGTAGTTATTTCATTGTTCAAGCTAAGAGTTTTTTATTATTTATTCGAATGTTTATTACAGTGGTACCTGGAAGCCACCCAGCCTGGTGCCTGACTGTGCTAGCTGCTGTAAGCACCAGAATGCTCTGTCTACACTACAGACCTTACAGGGGCACAGCAGGACTGCTGCAGTTGTGCCACTTTGAGGTCTCCTGTGTAGCCGCTCTGTGCAGGCAGGAGAGAGTTCTCCCATCAGCATCATTAAACCACCCCCAACAAGGGATGGGAGAGCATCTCCCGCTGATCTAGCACTGTGCACACTGGCACTTCTGTCGGTGAAACTTTTGTCAGTCAGTGATGGTGTATTTTTCACACCCTGATTGACATGAGTTTTACTGACAAAAGTGCTGGTGTAGAGATAGTAACAGTTGTTAGAATCCTTGTCAGGAGGTTTGGTGTGTTTGAGCATTTACAGGAAATAGTGACCTGGCTGGATTCATCTCGGCTGCTGTAAGGTGAAAGGGCTCCATGACTCCCATTACTGATCTTCTGAGCTGAGCCAGGCCATGGTTGTTCCAGTCCCCAACCTCCAGGTGCTCTGAGAATGTGAGCTCATTGGTGAAGGAACCAAACAAGTCTGGCCACTACCATAAGTAAACCATCATAGTCTCATTATTTCAATGGAGCACAGAGATCAAACTACCCTACCAAATGCATTTTTATTTACAAATATAAATGTTGTTATTTTACATTGTGGAGTGGAGTCAGGAATTTTGCTTTTCTGTTTCAAAAAATAAAAGTTAACTCGGAATTGGCAGTTTAGCAAAGCCATCACCAGCAATAAACATGATGTCCGAAAATCTCAGTTCTGCACACAGGAGAAGTACAGTACTAGTTAAAACACGACACTTAGAAAACAGAGGACACTTAAGTTCCCACCAGTGCTAGCCAATCCATTTCCTAAACTATTTGCCACTAATTCCCATTTACAAGGAAGAGGATAGCTGTGCAAAACATTAGGAAGATAATTGACCTCTCCTCTATATTTCAATAAAAGCGAGAAACAAAACACCATGTATGTGAAATAACTACTTTAGGATAAAAGCACCCATCACCTTGACAACTAGGTCAAAGGTCTTGAAACTGCAGTGCATGTTCAGTGAGGTGTGAGGGATAAAGGACCCCAGGGACAGAGGGAAGATACTTGTCTGACCAGCGAAGATGTGAAGACCACAACAGACTGTTAGCGCCAGGATTTCTAAACCAAGAGCAGCTTTCATGAGACAATATGTTAGAAAAGTAACCCCTGAAAAGCCGGCAGAGGTGAGGGCAGAACCAGTCTAATCAATGTGGGGCGTGTGGGTATAGGTTTGAACGTGGGGGGTCATTAGAGGCCTCTGTCAGGAAAGAGTCAGTGTGTTAAACTAGACCAGGAGTTTCTCTGCGTTTTGAATGGATGGACCTGGCTTATCATGGGCGTGTTCCAGGAGCCTGGCCGTGGGTCACTTTCTGATCTAATTGACCTAGTTTGTATTGCTATCCTAGGGAGCTCCTCAGATGTGTCTCACTAGCAGCCACCTTCCCCTTTTCACCCAACCTGGCCACTCCCGCCACTGCTTCGTCCGTGCTACCTCTGCCAGGGCAGGTCCCCTCAAAGGCTTGGGCTTGTATAACTGCCAGTATGGCAGCCAGCCACACTCCACGGCGAATGGCCATTGCCCCTTCACCTTTCAGAGTCACCGCAGGCCCAGGGGCTGAGAGGCAGAGACTGTTCCCAAGGCTCTGTGCACACAGCGTGAGCTCATGACAGCTGGTCACCTGGCCACCACAGCCAGGCACATGGTGCGTAGTTAGCACATGGGGTGTTTGTATGTAACTGAAGGAGGAAAGGAGCACTCTGAAGAGTGTGTGTGTTTAACCTTGGAAACACAAAATATGTCATACAAACACATAAAACAAAGTAATATGGCAAACAAAAGGTGACAATGTAACACGCTAATATGAACAGACAAGAAATCAATGGGAATTTCTAGTTAGGTAGGAAATCAATAGGAATTTCAAGGTAGGGTAAAAGGAAATTACTTACCTTTAATCTGAGCTCTCCAAGTCAGCTCCTCAATAGCTCAGTGCTCATTGTTCACAGGGATTCACTCCCAGGACCAGGAGATAATCTGAGAGTTACAAGAGTTTCATACCAACAGCCCTTAAGACTACACCCCTTTGGTGTGTTTGCATCATGGAACTCGATAGTACCCTACATAGAGCTTCATCCTAGCTCTCTCCTTCAGTCCATTGAAACCGAAGTGTCAATGGGAACGGGAGGCTGAGGCATGGCTGATCTTTCGAACACTCCTGTCCAAGTGCCATGAACCAGGGTCCTTTCAGATTAAGGTAGGATGAACCAGCTGGTTAGAAATGGGAGGGAAGGTCCCTGGCACACAAAGCACCTTGTTAGCTCTGTGTGTGAAGAGCGTGTATAGAGGAGGTGGTCAATGTTCACCACAGTGAAGGTGAGGGGTTTTTTTAGAAAGAATGAAAACTTGTGATTCCTCAGGATTTCCAACAGTGCTGCTGTCAGTTGCTACCAGTGTGGTGCTCTGCTCTTGTTCAATGATAACAGTCAGCTGCATGCGTGTTCCCTCTGTGTGCTGCCCCGGCTCTGCGTAGATAGCTGACAAAGCAAACTCTGAGAGAACCCCCAAAGACCACAGACTCTAGTAAGGTACAAAGGAACCCGAGCCAGGTTTATTGTCAAACGAAGAACAGTAATAGTTTCCCGTAGACTCTACAAGACATACTATGAATTTGTGCCCCGTGGCAATGGACACAGCTCAGTCAGAGGCGGGACTTTCCACTGCCCCCTAGGCCAGACAAAGATGAGCACTCCGGAACCTACTTTTATACAGTTACAAGATAGATTACTCATCCCTACTGATGTATTGAGGTACAGCCCCTTGGCTCATTAGGATGCTGTCTCCTCTTTGATCATGTTGTTTCAAACAAACAGATTTAGCCATCATGCTGTCCTTTTGATCCTGTCTTTAAGATGCACCTGCACCTTATTACATCCTGTGGAGTGTCCTTGTATTGGGATGTCCAGGTGCCATCTTGGCACAAGTTCCTCTTATCAGCACTTATATGTGAATGCACCTGCTTCTACAACCCTCTTCTCGCCAACTTCTGTGAGTGAGGCCTGCCTCTGCCTCACAGCCCAGCTTTTGCTTAGCAATGCATGGAAGTACTTTGGTTCAGGCTTCAGGCCTCAGACTGGGCCTCTGACACAAGAGGTTGTGTTTCAGGTCCTCATCTTACTACAGATGCTACAATGCAGCTTTGGCTTCCAGCATTCCAGCCCAGCAATGGCTGCATTTCAGTGGTGAAGTTTGTATACAGGGCCCAATCTGGCAATCCCTCCATGCCAGGGTACCAGGATTAGGCATTTAGGCCCTGATCCTACTGCCCCATGCTGTCTGAAAAGTGCACTGGAAACTAAAAGCACTACATAGGCAAGTATTATTAAACAGAGAATCTGGAACTCAGACGCTGGCATATAGGTGAAAGAGGAAACAAATCTGTGCTATTTTTGTTCCCAGGTGTATTTCTTTGAAATGGCTAAACCTATGTATATTCTGTATTTTGGTTCATGACTAAAAGAATTTTATTTTGCATTTAATTTAAAAATAAAGGAAAAGAAAATCTAGTGATAGTGTAAGGAGGAAGAAAAGGTCTTTCCCAAAGTGAATTTGAGGCCTAGGACATAGATGTTATTTGTGGATCTTAAAACAAGATGCAGCATGCAGTGCCTGATCGATACTATTGCAGCTATATTACTGTGCCTGACGCCATCAGACTGGTGCTCCTTCAACAGACTACAATGCAGACGTTACAAACGTTTCACCTCCCGTGTTCCTTTAGCAAAAACGAGGGGCCAGCTGTGCCCCCTTGCCCATGCTGAGCAGTACCTTACTCTGCAAGTCATACCATTTCAATAAATGCAGAGTAAGGGCAGAATCTGGCCCCAGTGTTGTCCCAGAGTTGTGTTTCCATTTTGCAGCAGTCAGGCGCTGTTTGAAATTCATGTTAACCCTAGGTACTAAAGACACTGATCAGTGTAATGACCAAGGGGAGATATTGCCAACAGAACATAAACAAAATTGAAAAATAATCCGCTATGACAGAATTTAGTTGGCACCTCCATAATTCCTTCTGACAAAGGTCCATAGGACATTCTCTTTCTTGATGTAGGGGCTCTAGGGTTTCATGGGGGACATCACTGGAATAAGTGCTGGAACCAAGAGCAATGGTCAAGTGCAGGCTTCCAGTTCAGCTTGGTAATTGTCCAAGCTTGGACCTCTGTTAGATTTTGGAACCAACTCAAATCAGGTTCATTTGCTGAGGACACTGAATTGAGGTGAGCGCTGGGTGAGCGAGCGACAGCAACAACAAAAAATCCAACAGGATTTTATCATTCTTGTACCAGAGGTGACATATGGTGAATAAAATTTAATGTTGCCAAATGGGAAGCAATGCACAATGGCCTAAGAACCATAAAGCAAAGAGCAGCATGAATGGAAGTGACCCAGTGCAAGAGGAGGAGTACTGGGGTCGGAAAACGATTGCAATAATAATCACAGAAGCACCAAAGCGCAGCTCTGTGCATGTACAGAGGTTACAAGAGCGTAACATTTTCTCACAAACAGTCATTTGTAGAATTTGGACACTTCTCTCAGTGTATAAAAGGGAAGCTGAGACCACACAGCTGACTTCATCATTTCATCTCAAGGCCCGGCCTTTGCACTGTTTGTGTGTGTACTCCAGTTCAGCAAAGACACCCAGCAGTGCAGCAAGCGTCCACCCTGCACTCCAGGAATGCTTACAACAGCTACCAATGGTTCAGCATCATAATACCAAGCAATACGCTGTTATCCCTACAGTGTCATCAACAGGAGACTGAGTCCCCAGACAAAGTTAAGGTTTGAAGGGAACAGGTTTTCTTGGCTGTTAAAGGGTAAATTCCCAGTTTGTCAGTAGGCCGACACAGTGAAGGGTGACAGGAGATATAGGCTGGCCTTTCTGAGGGGGCCTCATTGGAAGCTAAACACTCCCCCCCCCCAGTTGAATTCCCTTTGGGCCTTCTGAATTATTGTTTTCCTAATGTACTATGGACCATCCAACAGTCCAGTCTTGATCTTCTGGCCCCTTTCCACAACTGCCATCCTTAAGGGACAGCATGAACGGCACTAGCTTACGTTGTGCTAAGTATTAAAGAATGGAGCAGAGTTCACAGACTTATTTCAGCTTTAACTAATCCTGGTATCACTTTTTCCTTTCCACATGTGGATATTGTAGCCACATCTGGCTAATTAATGCTATTGATACTGATGTTCAGGTTCACCAAAGCCCCTCACTTTAGTTCTTACTCTAATGCCATGTTGTGACACTTCTTCAGTGACGACTTCCATCTATGAATCAAGATCTTTGTGGGAGCCCATAGACGGGGTTCATTTCTCATTTGGCATTAGAGAGGGAGTGGGGAATCTAGTCCACGAAATGGCCAATTCCCTCCCTTAGCTAAAGAGGTACAATAAAAATCATACCAACAAGCCTTTTGGCATTTATGTCCTAGTCAAAGCACTGAGTCCCTGAATGGCTGGATGAAGAGAGGGCACTGGCAACTCCTCAATTCTCCTTCCTCACCCAGCTGACCCAGTTGCTGCATGCACACCTGTCAGTGGCACGTGAAGGAATCTATGGAAGCTACTAAATGTTTGTGCATTGAACATTTCATGCCCGAGCAGATCTGTGGCACTGGTTTGCCAGGAGATTCAGGCCTTGTAGAGCAGAGGTGAGCGTGCAGCCATGAGAACTCTTGGGGAGAGCAGTGAGGACATCAAGAAAAGGAATTCTGCATCAGTCGGAGCTGGGCTTTAGACATGCAAAGGATGAGAGACTGGCCCCTCACAGCAGAAAGCAAGCCAGAGCCCTAGCTCCGCAGATCCATTGCAGGAGACTCAGCCAAAGACGACACTGGAAAAGCAATTCTTTTTTTGTTTCATGCCAAAAGAGGTGTTGGGGGCGGGAAGCCACTTTCTTTGCATGCTGAACAGTGACTCATGGGGCTAAATGTTTCGTTTAAAGATTTGCAGGCTCTACATATTTTTTTTCAGTTTCAAAGTTTTCATGGAAACCAAAATGTCTCCTGTTTCTGGTCCATCCCCATTTTGTGTCACTTGCAGTTGTACAATAACTCAGGCTTTCATTCTCTTCATACCTGCAAGCAATTTTCAAAGTTTCTGTCTTATTCAAACACTGGTTTCCTCTGCTGTACCGAGGTCATAAAGCATTGTGTCTGTGCTGATGGCTGGACTGTAGCCTCCATTTCTGTTCTCTCTTTGATGCCTCTGAATTATTCAGGGGGGATGCTGCGCTGAACTCAAAGGGCTCAAAGAAACATGTAAGTTAGAAACTCCTGTGCTTGAGCTAGATTTTTAGAAATGCTGGAAGTAAAGAAATATTTCTGCCAGGGTGATTTATGTTTAAAATATCTGAATATACTGCTGCGCTGATGGATTTGAATTGTGTTGTCATGCTAGTTGGCAAAAAGAGATGAGATTCTTCAATATGTTAAAGTGTAAATGTTGTTAAAAACACAGTATTAGAAGATTAAGATTCTGACCCTTTACATTCCAATGATCATAAAAATAAGACTTCTAGCCCATTAAAGAACAGCTTGCCAAGGCTTTACACTGAATCACTTCACCACGAGGATATTATAACCCTGTTCTGTCTTATTCATAGGCATCTGCTTATGTGGCATCTCCATCAAACTGTGAATGCAAATGCAAAGCTGATGACTTGGATGTGCTTTAATAAACTCTGCCAGATTCCACCTTTAATCTGTGAGCTTCAGGAAAAAGAGGGATCAGGTGGCCAGAGGAACGTCTATAAACATCATGAGATTTAGTCACCCTTCTTCACCACATCAGGTGTCCAATCGCTCGTATCACAATTTCTTCTCTCTTAGCTCTTTCACCTTAAGGTGACCTTGATGTTTAAAGGCTACAGGGACGAGTCAAATTGAGGACAACTCAAGAGAGAGCCACGTTCTCTGTTAACTGAAATTAAAGAGGCCATACTTTGCAGGAGACCATAAGAAATAAGTAGCTGCTTGTCATTTTATGTAGATATATCCGCTTGCACTGTAACCACTGGGCAGAATTGGGAACCTTGTGTTGCCTCCTGTGTCATGGAAGCATTTATGTCAATGTAAATTTTGTAGCGGACTAATATTTATGAAACGTGTGTGAGAATCTGTCAAGCTACTAGAGGGCTGTGTGACACTGGCCTCCCACTCTGTTCTGGTGACACGGTTCATTATGGAGTGCCTCTGGTGGAGCTATGTAATGACATATTGCATATGGCATATTCTTTTAACTGATGCATTGCACCTCGATACACAGTGATGGACACCTCAGAAATGCATTTAGTTGTGACTGCTAGCGATAGGCTGTTTTGTAATTAACAGTCACAGCAAATGCATTACCACTGCCTTTGGTCCTGGGATTGTGTGAAGCTGCACAGAGCTTGCTTATTATAGAAACTTCTACTGCTCTGGGAAACTTAAGACTGAAATTCATTCGTGTGTGTATATGTGTGTACCTTGTTTCCTTTTCCCCTATAATAAATCTTTAGATAGTTTATCATAGGATTGGCTGCAAGCGTTGTCTTTGGTGTGAGATCCAAAATGGAGCAAGTGGCTGGGCCTTTGGGACTGGGAGTAGCCTGAATACTGCTGGGATTCTTGGTGTAAGGCAGTGGTTCTCAACCAGCGGTCAGAGTACGCAGAGGTCTTCCAGGAGGTACATTAACTCATCGAGAGATTTGCCTAATTTTACAAAAGGCTGCACAAAAAGCACTAGCAAAGTCAGGACAAACTACAATTTCATACAGCCAATGACTTGTTTGTACTGCTCTGTGTACTACACACTGAAATGTAAGTACAATAGTTATATTACAATTGATTTATTTTATAATTACATGGTAAAAATGAGAAAGTCAGCAATTTTTCAGTAACAGTGTGGCTGGGACACTTTTGTATGTTTGTCTGATTTTGTAAGCAAGTAGTTTTTAAGTGAGGTGTAACTTGGGGTACACAAGACAAATCAGAGCCCTGGAAGGGGTATAGTCGTCTGGAGCGGTGGTCCCTGTCCACCAAGAAGGAGAAAGCCACAGGTGACATTGGTTAATGATCAGTGGGTTTACGTGGCATGGCAGATATGGAGCAATCTGGGCAAAGGGATGAGCCTTTCTATGGACACTGGGGGAAGAGAAGCCCCACCTCCTGGAGGCCTGTCAGGCTGAGGTGGAAGGAGGTGCTTGTGGCTGTCACAGGTGTGTGTTCTTGTCAGAAAGCTGTCTGCACATATTTTCCCAAACTGATTTGCATAATCTAGTTTGCAATTGCAGCCACGTGAAATATTCAGCATTAGCTGTGAGGCCTGCAAGCTGCCCACCGCCCAGGGGCCACGGTAAGCAGGAAGGCCAAGGACAGAGCTACCATCTCCCTTTGGGGCATGAGCCTGGGCAAAGTGAGTGCCAGCACTCCAGCTCAGCAGAGCCCCCTGTGCACGGCACTGCTCTGCAGGAAGGTGTCGCAATGTGCAAACGGCGCTGCAGGACCCATTCCCACGTATCCAGAGGGAAGATGCCTTCAGCACTGAGCAGCACTGGGGGTGCTCTCTGCCCCTGCTGTGGTTAACGGGGAGAAGGGACTCGGCAAGCAGCAGCGACGGAGAGGCTGCGTGAGCCCGGAAGGAGGAAGCAGGGCCGGATCGTTCTTTCAGCAGCATGTGTACGGCTGTGATGGATGATCTTGGTGGTGGGAGGGTGACTGGTCACTCCACTGAAACTGCAGCCACCGCCTGCTGGGATGAGTGTTGCCGGGCTTGCTGGGTCTCTTTCCAGCGGTGCTGCTCCTGGATGGTGAGTTCTCTGGGCCAGGGACTACATGTCTGTGCCCAGACCAATAGGCCCCTGTGCTGAATCGGGAGCTCTGGGGGCTCCGTAACAGACACCGTAGATAAGTATCATGCTTTGCTCACCCAGCGCTTGCTACAGAGCACACAGCAATGGGCCCAGTCTTGCAGTGCATCCCATGGAGATCGCTCCATGGAAGAACATGGCACTGCAAAGAGAGGGGCCAGCGAGCTTCCTGGCAGCCTGTTGCATGACACCTCACTGCTTGTCTCCACTGTAAGCTGGGACGGAGGGGAAATAACCGGCCTTCCCTTATCGCTGACATGAAACTAAACATGGTCTCAGACTCGGATCCATCTGGAGACAGCACCTTCCCTCCATCCTCCCACACCTCCCCTCTGCACTCTACACAACTTACATGCTTAGAGACAGCTGGGGGGGCTAGTATGCCAGGCCTCCTCTCCACTGGGCCCCCTCTCTCGGCTCCACCATATCTCTGCATCATACTGTTCAGATGCCCTGGTTCTCTGGGCTAGTTCCACCCCAGAGCCCACTGCAGCCCATGGGCACGGTGACGCGCAGCAGCCCACTGCTAGGGCCAAAATCAAAGAGACCGTTTCAATAGGAACAATGTCCGGCTCCTTTCCTTCCAAGGGACACTCAGGTGATATGGTGAAGGAGGCTCTGTCTGTGCCCAGGACCTGCTTGTGTTTTAAATAACATGGTTTTCATTTTGGAGGATCAATGTTTCCAGGAGTGGGGCCTTGGGCAGAGTTCCTGTGTCACCCAAGGAAAAGAGAACACATGCAAGGCACATCCCATTCGCGGGCACAGAGTCTCTGATCTTTTGAAGAGGAGCAATTATTTAATCTAAAGGGAAGAATCCAAGCGCTGCAACTTTTCAGAGATTTAATGTTTTATGACACACAGAAATTCTATCATGAAAAAGCTTCATTTTCTGTGTGGGAAGTTACTGAGAATGAAATAAAATGTGTACTTCTACCAGTGGAGACGGCAGTGAAATAGAACAGAAGCGAGCTTTTAATATCATGTCGTTCGCACTCACCAATTCCCTTTGACTTTCATTCCCCTTTGGGACACTGCACCCCCCACTCCATGTGTTGCTCACTCATTCCTGCCATCACTGCTCTCCTCCCGGACCCCACAAACACTTGCCATACCGGACACGTCCCTGCCCTAGAGAGGCACAGCTCTGGCTGGCCTCGCCCCTGGGCCACTATGGCAAGCGCATTGCACCAATGTCTGGGATCGGGGTAAACGTTCCAAAGGCGGTTTAAACCCCCAACATTTCTTTGCCACTGGAACATTCAGGGTGCTCCCCTGCCTGTTGTAGACACATGCAGATTCCAGCTCTTCTTTGAAGCGGGTTTAAGATAGTGTTGAAGGTTACTGAAAGCATAACCAAAGCTCCTCCTTATTTCATTAAATACAAATGTGAGTGGGGTCATCAGTTTTTATAGGGGCTCATAAAGCATCCCTCTTGTTCAAATAGGCTGTCAAATCAGCCAAAGCTTCTCTCCACCAGGAGCACAATAAAACCAGAGTTTCTTCTTTAAGAAACTCATCTCAACATCATCATAAAATCACCTTAAATAATACAGTATGGAACAGTTTTTCAATAACATAATTATAGGCTTCCATTTTTTCCCTGGCAGGTCATTTCTTGGCATCTAATTTGGATGCCATAACATACTGGGGGAGAGGGGGGAGCTCGGGGGGGAAGCAAGGCTGGATTTTGAAGCATGTCCTCAGGTCAAAGCCGATCACCTTGCCTCTCCTTACATAACATTGAGGCAGGATAGGCCAGGGTAGGGTGACCAGATGTCCGAATTGTATAGGGACAGTCCTGATATTTGGGCCTTTTTTTAATATGGACTTCTATTACCTCCCACCCCCTGTCCTGATTGTTCACACTTGCTGTCCGGTCACCCTAGGCCAGGGAAATGCAGAGCAGCCTGGATTGATTTTCACCATGTCCCACATGATAGGCAGGAGGCTGAGTCAAAGGCCCCCAAGTGAGGACAGGATGTCTCAGCCTGTCCAATGTTGTGTGCACACTGAATGCAGAAATTCTGCATCTCCAACATCCCCTTGTGCATCCCTCCAGCCAACACGCTGATTAGCATCGGAGCGAGGTATGGGAGCGACGTTCCTCCCAGTGAGGACCAGAGGAGAGGTTGAAAACATTGCTTCCCATGAACTAGCCCAAGCAGGGATTTTTCTGCAAGATCTAGAATCCAATGCCATAAAATCCTTGTGGTTATTTTCTTCCACCTTAACTTTGAGGCGGCTCAGAGCAGAGACGTTCACATGGGCTCTAGTTTACAGGAAAAGAGAGACTCTTTTCCTGTGACCCTTCCTTTCCAATCAACTAGGGCACAAATTACTCTGTAGCTAAGCACTGTAAAAACCCATCACTTCCCTCATTTCCCATTTCTCTCTGCTGCGCGGCCGTGTAATGGGGACTTTTCAAAGTGAGTTAGATAACTTCAGCCTCCAGGCAGGCCTTTGGGGAGATCCCTGAGCTGACAGCAGCCTCCACCCTCAGGAACAGGCTGGGACGGGCTCTGTAACTTCTGAAGAGTTGTTGCTAATTACAAAATAGTCATTTTTAAATGGTGCTGTAAATGTCATTGGAAAAGGCCTTTTCAGAGCAAAGGGAGAGAATCTGGTGCCCTCCCTCCCTTGGCTCTCCCCCAAGTATCCAAGGGGGCCCCAAACCTTCCACCACAGATACCACACACACGTGTGGGGTTTCTAGTGTGCCATGGATGGTGGTTCCCTCTAGATGCGCTCACACCCTGATGGTTGTGCACCTCTCAGGCTGAACTGCAGCCTCCTTTTCTACTGAAGTCCTGCTCCTGGCACATACCCAGAGCTCTGCCGGGGTGCCCACTGAGGCTCGCAGCATGGTCTGCTACTCTAGGGTGCCCTGTAACCCCCTTCCGATCAAATCCTACTCCAACCCCCACCCCTCAGCTGCCCTGATGTGTGATGCCTGCCGTGCTAACCTGAGCCTATCCCCAGCAGTCAGTTGTGCTGAGCTCTGTTTAATCTTGTGGTGCTTCAGAGTGGAGTGCGCTGGGGATTCACAGGGCAGTAGGTGAAGATCACAGAACATGTCATTTGCGAATGAAGCCTGTTTCCAGCTCAGGCCTCCACCAGTTACCAGCCCATGTGTCATCAAAGCAAACTTCCTGGGCAGGCTGTGCAGAAGATATCTCCAGAGTGGGGGACAAAGCTCGTTAGGAAAGCGTTTGCCCTCCCAAGCACCAGGAATACTCCTCTGCTTGGGGTTACTGGGCTGGCTCTAGCAAACAGACGCTGCATGTGCTAAACCAAAATATGTTCTTCATGTGACACACATGAATTTATTAACACCTGGATATTACCACTAAACAGTCCTAGGCAGGGAGGAAAGAGACCTTACAAAGTCAACCAAAGTCTTGTTTTCTTTCAATTAAAACTTGCCCATGGCCTGAATTAGAAGTCAATACCTTCCCCATGGCCCAAATTAGGAGTCAATACCTTCCCTTCCCAGACATCTGCTCCTATAACACAGGATCCAGCGTCTTAGCTCGTCTCCCATGGAGCGACTCCTCTGGAGATACAGTATCCACGTGCTGACAGGTTGTGACACAGGCTGCACCTGTGCCAGGGCAGCCATCTGTGTCATGGCTTCCACCCTAGGTCTGGTGGCATAGGGGTAAAACATTGCTGTGCACCTGCTACGCCCTTGGCATCTCCACCCAGCACCCTGGCTGGCCCTGCAGACCGCTCACCGGAACGTGCATAACAGCTACAGACTGGTCCTTAGAGTGCCACTGCAGAGTGGTCTGAATTTCCTGCCTCACCACCACCAGCATTTCGAGAGGGGCGGTGAGTGAGGTAACAGAGAGCGTTCCCTCCCCCCTCCCGAGCAAGAGGGGAGAAGGAAGCCTGGCTTCGAGGCAGGGTCCTGTGCTACTCCTCACACAGGGCAAGTGGCAAGATCACCATCCAACCCTAGAGAGATGCACACGTCCCATTGGTGTACGCCAGACGGGGACTCGCTGCATTGCGATTCACTCCACACCTCATGCTGAGGCTTTTCTTTCTCCCCAGATGCTGGGAATGGCCTGAAATTGTAGGGGTGGGGATTGTCTGAGGGAGAGGGGGATTTGGAGTGGGGTCTCTGAATCTGCAACACATAGGATGCATTTTTTACTGATGTCAAAGGGGCCAAGAGCTTGTGGATGGGCCAGGGGGCATATTTTAGTATTTCGATAAATAAAAACGCCAACGCCCATTGCCTCTGTAAGCCTTGGGCAGTCCTGCCTCCCCCAAAAGCCACAGCAGCTGTTCCTAGCCCTGATGGTTTGTGGGTGTCAGACTGGACAATATCACCCATCCCTGATCTCAGAACAGTGCAATTCCAGGGCAGAATCCACATTGTGCAGGAAATAATCAGGCATTTTATGGCAGGTTTCTTTGTTTTTTGTTTCTTTTTTATTCCGTTGGTAGCAGTTTGAACTGCTCAGAGCTTTGGCGTGTCCTTAATCCCAGCTGAGCTAGATTGCTGGGCAGTGGGCAGGTAAGGTGGTCAAAGGTGCAAAGCAAGTTATTTATGTTTCTGCTAGACCATGTGCATCCTGTAATGGTAATTCAACCTGAGTTCAATAATTATGACTCAGTTTCCTCCCTTTGCAAGGTTATGGTTTATTTTTAATGTACAGGTATTTACTATGTAAGTGTTATGTTAATATCACTTCCATTTAAGTTAAGGTTTCTAGGTGTTTCATTTGTGAACGCAAGCATGCACACACACATGCACAAACACACACATGCACACACTATTAAAAAATAGTTACCAGACATTTGCAAGAAGATGCTAAATGCAAGAGATTTAGAAATCGAGCTTCTTCTGAGGCATACAGAAAGGGTCTATCTACGCAGCACAGTCCTTGAATCCAGCAGCAGCAGTCTAAAACCATTTCCTCCTGTGAATCACACACACAAGCCCACATATGTACATGCCATACATTCGTGTTCAAAAATCAATCTAGGTACAATGTGTGCAAACATTTGCAGATAATACAAAGTTGTGGGGGGTTTTAAAGAAAGAAGGAAAAACCTCGAGTGGCAGAACAGTTAAGGAACTCCTAGGTGTTTTTAATAACATTGATCAGACCAAATGAAAAAAGCCAGAACCCTGGGAGACAGGAGCAGCCAACAGATGCTGACATTCTATCACAGCAGACACATATTGACTAGCGGTCTGAACAAGTCACTCACTCATCAGCGGCTAGCCTGATTGAGTTGCCTGCAGCCAGTAAATGAGCCTTCCCTCCACTGTGGGTCGAAATGAACTGCAATCTTTTCAGACCTCGTTGCTGGCCAAATGAGAGATTTAAAACCCTGGAGGACTCCAAATGAATTTAGCGAGGAGCCACAGTAACTAACAAAGCTACAATAGATCAGAATGCGGGGGATACTGGGTAGTACACGTACTGTGAGTTGATCAACCTGAGTTGAACAATGCAGAGGTAAACAGATTAACCAACAGGAGGTGTGTAAACGTTTTATGGTTTCTTTAAGGATTTAAAGATTTTGATGAGAAAACATTACAACGTTCCCCGGGGAAATTCGTTCTTATTGATTTAATGTTTGCTTGCATGCTACTTGTCAATTTTACAAGCGCTTCAGCAACAAAATTCGTATTTGATATTTGACAGATCTCTTGCTAGTTTGCATGAATGAAGCAAGGTAGCAAAAAATGTCCCTAAGACTTCTGTCAGGAGAGAGCCAACGCCAGGCATTAGCGAGCTCTGCTCTAAGCTCTCCAGGGCATGTGAGGGACAGAGCAGACTGGTTTGGATCAGATCTGCACTGGACTCAAACCTTGGCCCAGGGCAGGAGTCAAACTTCAGCCTTTGAGGTTTGAGAACATTTGATTGAACTTCCCCCTCTTCTCACATGCTTATGGGCTGAGCTGGGACAGACCGCATGCCCCAGCCTCATGCTGGCATCCCAGGGGGAAATTTCTCCCACTCTGCTTCCTGGCTTTGACCAAGGTCAGAAGCTGAAATTCCAAGGGCCGGTCTGGCTGTTGCTTTACCATTGCTGGCTTGCCTGGAACCAGGCAGTATTCAAGGAGATCAGGTGATTTCCAGACCAAAGTCATTCCAAGAAAACTCCAAACCCCTTCAGACCTTTTGAGGTTCACCTGCCAGTTGCTCAAATGCTTTTTCCTCAAAAACAACTCGGAGCCCAGTAGAGGAAGTGAAACAAGCCCTTCAAATGTTCTGCTTAGTTTGAAGAGGGATTTCTGCATAGAGGCACCCTTTAAAGTGCCTATGTAGAAAGCAATTTACCTTCCCACAAAAGTCCTGTGCTCCTTTGTGGCTATTTCTAATGTCTGGAGGGGAGCAAGGGGTTCTTTCACTCCTGAGCAATGATCCATCCCATCACTAACCTTATCATAATAGTGAATCAACCCATAAATGATGGCAAAAAATGCAACAGTCACTTGGGCTTAAAACCAAACTGCTCCCTGTGGGTAGGGGCAACTCCCCCCTCTCCAACACTGCTCATGGTGGCTTAAGCCAAGCACAGCAGAACATCTCCTATAAAGAGACTAGCTCTAATGTCCTGGGGCACAGCCTTTCACCGTGTGACCTCTGCATGGTCAGTGCATCTCCAGGGGTCACGCGGTCCTGCTATGGAGACACTTTTTATTCCAACTGAAGTAGTAACATGATTTTGTGTCTGTCTGTCTGTCTCCTGGAGGAATCTGCTCTGAAACACTTGCAACAGCCAGGGCTGGCTCTAGCCATTTTGCCACCCCAAGCACGGCGGCACACTGCGGGGGGCGCTCTGCCACTCGCCGGTCCCGCAGCTCCAGTGGATCTCCCGCAGGCGTTCCTGCGGAGGGTCCGCTGGTCCCGCAGCTCTGGTGGATCTCCCGCAGGCATGCCTGCCGATGCTCCACCGGAGCCGTGGGACCAGGGGACCCTCCGCAGGAATGCCTGAGGGAGGTCCACTGGAGCAGTCTGCCGCCCTCCCAGCAACCGGCAGAGCACGCCCTGCGGCATGCCGCCCCAAGCACGTGCTTGGCGTGCTGGCACCTGGAGCCTGCCCTTGCAACAGCCACCTCTAATGATCTGGAAGGAGCATTTCTCCCTCTCTGCCTCTTTCCATACAGGAGGGTGCAGGGGTCGCTGGTTGGGAAATTAGCCCAGGGAACTTTCTCCTTTCTCTGTCTCTTACCTCATTAGATTAGGGAGAAAATGTAATTGCAAGTCTCTGAGGCTTTCTGCAGAGGCTGGTGGGGATTGTACATTGTAGGGACTAAGAGTGAGCAAAGCCTATAGCTGGTTGTTACTCCAGCCCAGCCATTTCACCACCACTTCGCCTCTGCTAAGGCTTGCAAGGTTCCCAGGCAAGAAACAGAAAGAAAATGGGATCATCTAGGCTGAATCACAGACCCTGATCTCTGTCGGTGGCTTTGAATGTATCTTCTATATTTCAGTCTTCTAGTTCAGATACAGCTTCTCGCACACCTTACCAACTGGGTCAGAGCTAACCACAGGCACCGAAGGCATGGGGACAAGTCAAACCAAAGGATCAAATCCTTTTTTTTTTTTTCTAGCTCTGTCACTGTGGGAAGCCTTTATCTGTGAAATGTGATGTGGAGGAGGGACTTCATTTACCCAACTCTTCCTCTGTGTTTGTGTGTGTGTGTGCATGTGTGAGAGAGAGAGAGAGAATATATATTTGGTGAGGTTAACAAAGATTAATACACAGAGGGTGTTTTCGGTGTGAAACTAGCAAATTCTGAGGGTGGGCTCTTCAGAAATAACATGTCTGCTTGTATTTTAAAGCAGGAAGCAACGCCTCGGCTGAAATCACTTAAACAAAAAGATTGCAGTGAGGGACATAATGTGAGAAAGTAATAAGGTTTAAAACAGGTCAGAGCCTTTTCCCTGCTCCACTGCTCCTGAGTGAGATGCATTATTTAATGGTCTTTGGTCACCGCTGATATACTGTTGATGAAATAGATGATTTTGTTCAAAAGAGCATTAGACGAGAAATATACAATGCTGCATTACATTCCAGTGGAGTTCTCTCCCTGGTAAAAGCCAATAGATTGAAGGTTTTTCCTCTTGACAGGAAAGCAAAGCAGTTGAAATGAAAAATCTTATGAAATGGCAAATACAAATGGTAATAATGCACCATATTCAAAATTAAACGGTTGTAATTTTAGTCTCTGAGCATGGCAAAGTAATGCAATATTCAGCCCTGGCTCGGGGAGCAGACCCTTTGGCAATAACAAGGTTGCCTCGTGAACTAACCAAACAATCATTTATAAAAATAGAAGGTGTGATGGGTTCCTCCATCAACCATCAAGCTGCTGGAGCTGCAGGTAGTGAGGACCAAAGAGCAGGGAAGCCTGCAGTATAAATTTAACGTACAGATGTGTCTTTTCCAAAGGTGTTCAATAGAGAGACAGGTTCGATGGTGGGATGGAACCATACCACAGGTCTATACACAAAATGGCTCTCGCACTCAGCTTCCGATGCTTTGATTTACTCGTTGGCATGTCTGTGGTGCTCAGCGTGTGCTTGTGCGTTGGTCCACACAGCAGATTTTAGCATCTTGCTAACTATGCTAGAGAACATCTACTCTTGTGCTGTGAAGCACCTCCCTATGGAGTTCACACGGAACTAGAGCTGCCAAGCAAAGTCAGATTTGGGATGCCTTGTTCCTGCTCTTCCATTGTGTGTGTTCATACATCCGACACTCATACAAGTCAGCGTTAGCAATGGGTCTCCCAGACAATCGTGCAAATTGACAATGCATGTGTGGCCACAGGAGCATTGCAGGGAACAGCTCTAGGTCCTGCCTGCCAAATGGGTCACCTCTGGGAGGCAACAAGCCACTCCTTGTTCTAATGCTGATGTTCCATCCCAGGCATCCCCTTCTCACCTAGGAGCCAAGCTCTCAGCAAACCCTGGACTTCTGCAGCTTCTCCAGCATCTGCTCCTCAAGATCTTCGTTCAGATTCTCATTCTCTCTCACTCAGCTGCTTCTGCGCCTGCGTCCACAACTCCTTATCTCTTCCCACCCCAGCTCTTCAGTCAAAATTGGCCTCCTTCCTTGCCATTGCCGTCACATCACCCTCTGCTCGCTTGCCCCAGCACCTGCTGCTCATCTCATTCCTCATTCAGTTCACATTCCTTCTCCCCGTGGGTAGGGATCTGCCTCGTATCAGCCTCCCCTACAAACGCCCATGGGGTGCTCTGCAAGCAGTTCAACAGACACCCCTCTGTCCTCCTCTGCACCACAGCCTGCTTGCGCACAAGGCAGCCTTACCCCTGTGCACTAAGCCACACCAATCTCCTCCTGCAAACCCTCCTCTCTGTGCCCTCCATAGCTAACCACCACCTCTGCTCCTCCCTCGCTGGCTGGCAGGGAACGCTCTTCCCATCGGGCTGCCACCTGGTTCCTTCTGTCATGTCGCTTCACACACTGGGAAACCAGGGTGGAATTTGCACTGGGGAAACCTTTCCCCAAACAAGCTCTCAGAAAACGTGGAGTTCATAGGATTGAAGATTTTAACAAGACGTATCTAGGGGCTGAGTCTGAGTGACCCTATTCCACATGGCTGGAGCAGGTCAGATCCACACCCCCTGTAGATTAAGGGAGCTCTCCTATGCTGTGTCTCACAGTGTTCTGCTGCCTGGGGATCGGGATCAGCCCTGGAATCCTTCCCACTTGTCCTGCCTCCCCACGACATCGCAAATAGCTTCTGTACTGAATATTTGTATTGCATCTGCACCATGTTTGAATAGCCTGCTGACCTTTCCAAGTAATGCCTCTTTTATAACCTTCCTCTTCTGCCTAGGTTAGCGCTCTGCCAGTACTTACAGAGCAAGAATTCAAAGTATAATGATAACATGGAGCCCAGCTCACCTGCCATGCAATTATCCTCTCTACATCCCTGGTTACACTACAACTCTCAGAGCAGTTAAATGCTGCTATTTTTATTTGCCAGGCCCTGGGAGAAGCTACGCTTGCCTTCAACAGGTTCAGGTCTAGAAATAATGCTCTTTCATGACACTGAGGTGGCCATCAGATACCCCTGGTGTTTGGACTTTGAATCTCAGACAAAGCAGCACAGGGCAAGTTCTGCTGGAAGCAGGAATAGGAGAGAAACCCTCAAGTTCTAACCGTCTTACCATTCAACCTGCTGTGCATGCACGTTGCACCGTGACAGGATTGGGATGCGTACAGAAGAGAGGGGGTTCCATTGTATACAGGCAAAGAGGGAGATTGTGGGATTGTAACAACAGCCTGCCGTTAAGAGACTGAAGAAGAGTTCTGTGCAGGCTGAAAGCGTCTCTCGTTCACCAACAGAAGCTGCTCCAATAAAGGCTAGCACCTCACCCACCTTGTCTCTCTTCTGAAGGGACATGGCAAATCAGAGCATAGGTCCATTTTTCCCAGTGTCCTGTGTCTTGCAGTGGCCAGCACTGGATGCTTCCAGTGCAGTAAACTCTCCAGCAGCAGCGAAAGACTCACCTGCCCAGAAGGAAGTTACTTCCTAACCCCACAGCCAGGGGCTGAGTTGTGCCTTGAAGCAGGAGGGTTAAGTGCTCTTTCATATAATTTTTTAAACCTTGGAACTGGAAGTTACATTAATACCAACGCTCACCAGCCAATTGCCCGGGGGAAAGCGTCTTCCTGATGAGCTGCTACACCCTCAAGCCGCACTGATATTTTCCATGCAAGAGAGGCCAGTGATGTACGCAGACGCCCCAGCCCGTACATTATAGCGTAATGGGCAAAATGTAGCAAAAATGGCAGTTAGAGCGAGAAAATACATCACTGGTAATTATCTCTAACCAGAAATCTCCACCACGGCTCCAAGCCCATCACTCCATCCCTAGTTTAATAAAGTGACACCTTTTTAATTATTGTAAGGGCAAATCTGAAATTCCTGTAAGTAATTAGCATACATAATTTGCTATCTCTGACACAATGTGACTTTATCACGGGGGACTACAATAGTCTAAGAAAAAAGTGCAGCATTGCTACAAATCCCATGTTGATTTTAGAAAAATGAGAGCAGCCCATTTATTTTGATTCCAATGTATTTCTCAAGTAGCTGTTGAGGGCCGGCGAGTGTTGAACAGCAGCAGCAATCTTGGAATGTTACATTGAAGGGGGAGTTTCAAGAACAGGATAATTAATTTAACATTAAACTACCTTTTCCTGCACCTCCATGACTCCCACTATCGCCAAGCGCCAGCTAGCTCGACCCATTTCCTAGGTACACTAGCTCAGCTGAGCCAGTTGGGTGGGTGGTTTATTTTGAATGAAAAAAAAAATGCCCATCAGTTCAGAAAAAACACTTTCATGTTGCAGATGGACTTTCTGCACTTCCAAATACTCTTCCATGTTGTGTTTGCTTTCTGAGTTTCTCTCCCGCGATCCGAATACAAGCCACAGTGGTGTTGCTTGGTGCAGGCAATAGGCAGGCTATTCAAACATGCAGACTATGGCAGAGCGAGAATTTTCTCATCAATCATCACAATGTTTTGCTGCAGTAAAAACATGGGGTACCCTCCACTTACATCACGTATATTTCCACTGGGGTGTCTACTGTGTATAATCCCTAGTGTTAAGTGAATCATTTGCAACCAATATCTTTTTGGAATCATTTACTCCCTGATTGAATCATGAATATTTGAAATGTGAGCCCTGCTGTTTAGTTGTGTTTGGTGAGACAAGCTACATGATATTGTTTCTCCTCTCTGACTGGACAGCGGGCTACGACTCCAAACCCAAGGACTTGTATTTGCAAAATAAACACCTGGTTTCTACAAGTATTAAGTCATGCAACTTTGAAATTTGATTTCCACCATAATCTCTGTCATGTGACCATGGCTCCTTATGCAGGGCCCAGCACAAGAGTCCCTAGTCCTGATTAGGGTCTTTTGCTGTTCCAGTGATGATAAACAATAGCAACCATTTTTTAAGGAAAAATTAAGGGAGACAAGTGGGAACAAAGGGAATTTATTGATGTGATATGATAGCATTGATAATATGAACACTGATGCAAACCTTCACCACAAAATGCAAAATGAAAAATTGTTGAGGTTCAGAAAAATTCATTTGTGTGTGTGTGTGTGTGTGTGTGTGTGTGTGTGTGTGTGTGTGTGTGTGTGTGTGTGTGTGTGTGTGTGTGTGTGTGTGTGTGTGTGTGTGTTAATCTGATTTGGATGCATCTCTGCTCTTGCTGGCTTGGCACAGACCAGAGGTTAGACTATGGCAGAACGATGAGAGAGGCTACTCCTGGGCTATTTTCAGACCAAGAAGGTTCAAATAACTCTGGGTAAACTCAGAATAATAACTGAAGCCCTTTACTCTAATTATCATTAGCCAGGCACTTTATTAAATCAAAATAAAGGAATGGGGAGAGCTGCACTGTGTAGTAAGTGCCATAAGAAGACACTTCAGACAATAAGATAATGCCAAGCAAAAAGGTCTCCTGCAGTCCACAAAACAAGTCACTGTTGCGGTGTTACTCCGCACTCGTGGCACTCTGTCAAGATCTATCAAAACCAGCCATTTTGGTTTGGCAACATCTATTTGTGTGAGGCAGAGAGCCGGGGTAAAATTCTCAGAAATGAAGAACTCGCCAGGGTGCCCCCCGAGCAGGTGTCAATTGTCCAGTGTTGCTGTCTCCTGGAGCAGGCCTTTACGAGGGTAAAAAGCGGACACAGGATTCCTGGGCAGAAACAGATCAGCCAAAGGGAAGACGCAAAGCACTGGGTCGGGGGGAAATATTGCAAAGGAGCAGAGACATTCTGAACATCCCAGAAATGTCATTGCTACAGCAGCTCTACCCTAGTAACTCCAACTGTCCCTGTTGAATGCTGCACATCACTCCTCACCACAAGCTCATGACAAGATCTGGACAAACTGAGAGCCTGATGCATAAACACTTATGCACGTGTGACCTCAAATGCAGTGGGGCTGCTTGTGTGAGCAAAGCTCTGCTTGGCCATGTTTGCAGGGTCAGGCTCTAAGATTATAACTGTCACCCCAATCCTGCAGCTGGATCTCGCAAGCAGGCAGACCCCTGTGTCCACGTGGATGTGATGGCAGGAGCCGAGTCTCTGGAATGACTAACTCTACTGAGAGCTGCAAACTCTTTTTGCAGTTTCATCTTCATTTGGATGAAAAAGTCCCTATTAACAAAGACAAACAGAGAATAAAACCTGCAGTTCTAGCTACTACGCCAGCCTTTGGGGCACCCAAGTGGCTGGTTAAAGGCAGATGTGGACTAGCCAGGTCTGGCTCCCCTTGAATGCAGCTCAGGATTGCACACAAAAGAGGGAGAGAACTCATGTGGTTTCAGACGGGAGCAGCAGACATGGGATTGTGCTGATGGCTTCCTTGCTGTTGTAACTACTTCAAACACATCAAATTGAATCGTCTCTTAAAATTGATTGGGGAGATTGTAGTGGATGGTTTGGTAAATTTATAATGCAATATATCAAGTTATAAATAAAATAACATGTTATACATTTTTAAAATGTATTTGTTCAGCACAAAGTTTGCTCTTCATTCAGACAGAAGCTATTTTGAAAGAACATTTGTAAGGCACATTTTGAAACAATGCAGGTGGGTGAAATTCTTCCCATGCAGAGCATCTGAATATGGCCATAGCCCCACGTACACTCCCCTTAAGCCTAGTGCAGGCAGGTCCTGTCGAAGGTACAGGCCATATAGGCCTGGGTACCAGGCCCCAGCTCCTACAATAGAAGCTAACCTTTCATTTTTTTTAAAAATATGTATGTCCCCAGCAGTCACCTTAATCAGAGCCTTTGTTGCAAGAGTAGTGCTCCCTAACAAATAACGATTGATTAACCAACTTACTGTGTTTGCAATTGCTAAGTCTGCATGTGCAGTCTACCCTGGTGCTGAGCTGAGATTTTTAAGAGTTTGGTCATAGATAAAAGGCAAAGAGCTGATATAAAATCCTCTTGGAAACCACCCACTAGGCTTCTTCTAACTCACTAGACGCTTTTGAAAATTTTCTTCTGAGTCTGCCTGCTGAGGTACAAAATTCTTGCCTAAATCCTATTTTCAAAATCAATGCAGGCTCTTAAGAACTCTAGTCTCAGTGCCTTTCATGGGGCTCAAACCTGTCATCACTTAGATACTTCTGAAAAATGTATCCTCAAAGAGCAAAACCTTGCATGCACGTAAGTAAAATTTCCTTCTCTGCTTTGAGCAGTTTGCAGTGAAGTCTTTCACCACAGTTCTATGGCGGGGTTTATCCTCAAGGTGGGGGGATTCGAGTACAGGGTAGAGCAGCAGCATGGGGAGGGGGAGAGACCACCAGAGCTGGGCAAAACAATTCATTGGAACCATTTTCCATTAGAAATTGTCATTTCAATGAAACCGAATTTTGTTTCCAAAATTTATATCGATTTTGAAATAAAAGGATAGAACCATTTTGAAAACATCAGAAGAGCCTGTGTACATTTTTAGATCTGAAAGTATCAGATTTTCATTTAGAAATGTATTACATCTTATATTTTTAAAAAATAAAAATGAATGGTTGAAATCAAAACAAAACATTACAAATCTAGGAAAATGAAATGATTCAATTGACCAGAAAGGAAAACATTTTCAGAATTTTGTTTTGCAAAAATTTTCAAAATTTTGGTTTTTCATCCTGATTTAGGACAATTTTTGTTTGAAATCTCAGAATTTTGATGGGATGAAAAATGTTCCCCCACAGCCTCAACAGGTCATAATGGACTCAAATGTAGAACAGGGCTGAGTTCTCAGTCTGTCTTGCCTGAATATTCAGCCCTCTTCACCTCTGGTCTGCTCCATTAGAGCCTGTGACAAACTCATCAGGTGGCTCATCTCCCTCGTTCTGGTGTTTTCCTGATTCCGCATTGACTCAGGCCCTATACAGGGCCAGTGGCTGCAGGGTTTGCATGAGGTGCCATTGTGCACTCTGATGACGGTTGCTGGAGTGTCGCTTCCCACTTCTAGTCAGGGTGACCTTCTGTGGTAAGAGACCCGGGGCTCTTCTGGGGCACAGGCTGTGACTATGCATTAGCGGCTGTACCAGACTTCCAATGTCCCAGCCAAGTGTCTATCTGCTGCTGGCTGTCTAGACTTGTGTTTTCTTGGCTGTACTAGTGGAAGGGAAATGCATTAATAAGCTACAAGGAGCAAGCCTGTAGGCAGTCCCTCTCTGCCTAAGGAGGAGTTATTGCTGTTTGCATCACCTGGAGGCAGAGGGATAGAACTTTAATGCGTGCACCTCAGGACATGCCATTAAAAAAGCATCTGCGCAGATACAGAGATGTTGTTTATCAATATATCAACCAGCGTTTCCCCTGAGACATGGAACCACCTACAGACCACTGCAGATAACTGATGGACATTTCCTGACCAGAATCCTGTTCTCCGATGCCCTGTTATTCAGGATAGACTGCAGCCTGGTGCCCCCTTCTGCTGGCACTGGCTGCATGTCCTCCTTCACGCACAGTATTCAGCCTCTCGCACTAACTAGCATATGCAACTTGCGTGGGGAGGAACTCTGCACAGACTCCCGTGCCTGGGTCTGGGCCTATTAGGTTACAGCTGATCACGGCACACAATGCAAATAAGATATTAACCATGGATTTCAATGCACATGAGCTAGGGGACCACAGCCCCACTGACTCTATATATGCCACCACTCCCCTCCAAGTAGCAGACCATTTGGATGTGATACCCCAGGCACGTAATGGATTAGGAACAGAAGGAGCCTGGACTCTTCTATTCTATTCTGTTACCTTTTCAGCAACTAACTTCACCATTTAAGTAATGCAGAAATGCTGAAATTGCTAATGAGAATGGCAGCAACTTCAAAAACTCTTAACCCATCTCTGTATAAATTTCCAATTACCAACTTTAACCACAACCTCACTACAGCTCAGAAATGCATAAAAACTTTTCACACTCACTTTGCATGGCTTTGGGATCTTTATATCCTCTCATTTCAAGTAATACCGAAGTGCTTCATCTTTGTGCCTCCCCCCAACTCCCCTAATGTCGTGCTGTCATTTGGAGGGTTCACTCTTAGCATTGCACTCTGTCTGATACCAAAATGAATCAGCATTACTTTATACTTTCAAATTACTTGTTGCTTTAGTTAATTAAATGTAAAATCACTGGACTAAAATTATCCTTTCATTAGAAATTAACTCACTGCTTAAAACTTTGATAATTACCTTTTTTTTTTTAACAAAACCACATACAAAATGGTCAGCAAAACTGTATGCAAAAAAATAGTCTAATGACTGCATAGCAATCCAGCTTATTATTATTTAAGCACAAGCTATTAACATGTGCAATGAGGCATTAGCTCATAAATTATCTTTTTAAAATTAAATTGTAAATTTATCACAAATTTTACAGAGGTTATGCTTTTCAATGGCTGTATTAAGCTGGGAGACTCAGCGCTCTGCTTTCCTTCATTGCGTTAGTCACACATTGCATTTAGACTTTTTAAATTTAAGCTCAGGTTTAATTGATTTATTTCTCTTCTCCAATGGGAGTCGCTTGGTCTTCTGCTATTCTTGCAATACAGGTTCTCCTTTCACCACAGACTTGGCTTTGGGGGCAGCATTAGCTTCTCTGCTGTTCCTTTCTGCACAGTGAATGCTGAAATGCAACGGCAGATTACTCACAAGGCCTGATTTACTCATTACTTCTTTATAGGAAAAACAGAAGCAGTGAGAAAGCTGCATACATGACATAACCGGATTCCATGGTTGGCATGGAATCCGGGTCCACTACCTCTGTCTGGGTCTCTGGTAACACAGATGGGGTGCCTGTGGACGGCTCAGGAACAGGAATGGGTCTGGAAGCTTGCCTGGTTTGGCTACGTGTAACCATTCCCACTCTCTTGGCCCGCTTCACCTGGTTGGCCAAGTCTTCCCCCAGTAGCATGGGGATAGGATAATTGTCATAGACTGCAAAAGTCCACATTCCTGACCAGCCTTTGTACTGGACAGGCAGTTCAGTTGTAGGCAAGTCTACAGCTTGTGACATGAAGGGGTAAATTGTCACTTTGGCCTTTGGGTTGATGAATGTGGGGTCTACGAAGGATTGGTGGATAGCTGACACTTGTGCCCCCGTGTCTCTCCACGCAGTAACCTTCTTTTCGCCCACTCTCAAATTTTCCCTTCGCTCCAAGGGTATTTGAGAGGCATCTGGGCCTGGGGATCTTGTGGGTGATGGTGGTGTAATGAATTGCACTCGGATGGCGATCTTTGGACAGTGGGCCTTGATATGTCCCAGTTCATTACACTTAAAGCATCTTCCATCCGATGGATCACTGGGCCGAGGTGAGTTACTGGAGACTGGTGAGGTGGAAGAATAGGGCGTTTGTGGCTTTCCTTGGGTTGTATGTGGGGTCTTTGGCTGTCCTCGGTTGTAGGGTTTAAGGTCGGTGTGCCCCCTGGGGTATTCGTTCCCTTTGACAGTAGCTTTCTTGCTTTCTGCCACTTCCATCCATCTGGCTCCAATCTCCCCCGCCTCAGCGAGATTTTTGGGTTTTCCATCTTGTATGTAATGTATGATGTCCTCAGGAACACCATCCAAGAACTGCTCCATTTGTATGAGGAGGTGCAGTTCTTCCAAGGTTTTAACATTGTGTCCTGATATCCAGGCCTCATAATTTTTCCCAACGTAGTAGGCGTGTTTGGGAAATGACACATCTGGTTTCCACTTTTGGGTTCTGAAACGCCGACAGGCATGATCCGGGGTTATTCCCATTCTGTATCTGGCCTTGGTTTGAAAAAGTTTATAGTCGTTCATGTTCTCCTTAGGCATTTCAGCTGCCACCATGTCAATAACCTAGTCCCAGATTTGGACCTTAGCATCCAAAATATGGGGGTTAGCATGAAAACCTCCAAGCTTAGTTACCAGCTTGGACCTGGTACTGCTGCCACCACCCAAAAAATTAGAGTGTTTTGGGGCACTCTGGTCCCCTCGAAACCCTTCCCTGGGGACCCCAAGACCCAAACCCTTGAGTCTCACAACAAAGGGAAATAAATCTTTTCCCTTCCCCCCTCCAGGTGCTCCTGGAGAGATACACAGACACAAGCTCTGTGAATCTAAACAGAGGGACTCCACCCTCCCCGTTCCCAGTCCTGGAGAACAAAATTACCTCCCTCTTCACCCAGAGGGAATGCAAAATCAAGCTAGTAAATCTAACACACACAGAGTTTCCCCTGACTTCTTCCTCCCACCAATTCCCTGGTGAGTACAGACTCAATTCCCTGGAATTTCCCACTAAAGAAAAACTCCAACAGGTCTTAAAAAGAAAGCTTTATATAAAAAGAAAGAAAAATACATAAAAATGGTCTCTCTGTATTAAGGTGACACATACAGGGTCATTTGCTTAAAAGAATATTGAATAAACAGCCTTATTCAAAAAGAATACAATTCAAAGCACTCCAGCAACTATATTCATGTAAATACAAAAGAAAACCAATAGAAACCTTACTGCCTTACTATATTTTGTACTTACAACTTGGAAACAGAAGATTAGAAAGCAGGAAACAGAAGTCCTCCCATAGCCGAGAGAGATAGATTCAAGACAAGGGACTCACACACTACAAACCCTCCACCCAGATTTGAAAAAGTCTTGTTTCCTGATTGGTCCTCTGGTCAGGTGTTTTAGATTACTTCTTTCCAGGTGAAAGAGACATTAACCCTTAGCTATCTGTTTATGACAGAGAGGCTGTGAAAACGGCCTGAGAGCTATTGCAGATGCATGCGGGGAGTCAGCAGGCTGGCCTGGGCGGCCCAGGGAGCCCCAGGACACATACGGCGGCTGCTGCCTGCTGCTGTATCAGCAGCACAGTTCTGCCAATGCAGGTGTCAATCTAGGACATATTCAGATTCATCTTCGGTCCCCAGCTGGAGCATCAGCTGCTTCCCAGCCAGGTTCTGAATGACTGATGGGATGACTCCAGGGCTAATGGGTAGCAAGGCAGAGCCAGCCGGGAAACTAACCCAGGGGTCGCTGTGCCAGGAAGCGCTCACACTAGTACCGACTGTCAGGCGCGTGAATACCAGGCCATCCCAGCTCTAGTAGGTGACGGGCTTCTCCAATTAACAATGAGAAGGCCTGGATGCAGTCAACATGCAGAACACTTAGCACAAAGTGTAGCCTTGTTTATTTATTAGTGTTCCAGGACTGCTGGGGTCTATAGATGTAGAACTGCTTCGAGATGATTTAATCCCCCCGAGGAGTCTGTGTTTCATATCCTTTCTGCACAGCTTTGGCTGTGATCTGCTTGGACCCTTTCACATCTGCATCCAGCTGTGGGCTTTGTTATGTAAACCTGTGTTTTGTAAGTGCTGTACAGCTCGTTAGCCCTTGCCCCCCTCAGCCATCTTCCCATCCGCGTGGTTTTCTGAAGGCAGGAGAGCAATGAAAGGTCAGGCATGCTGGAATGCTCAGCCAGTCCCTGGCCTGAATGTTTCCCATGTTCTTATTCCCTTCACAGAGCAGCCCATTTTGCTGTGCTTCAGTGAAGCTGGAGAGATTTGACTGCGCCCTTAAATGTTTCCCTGGCACTTTGGGTGCCTCACAGTCTGGGTGTGCTGCCTGAGTGCAATGATCTCACAGCAAACTCAATTTTCATTACAGCTACCTCTTTGGCTCTGGCCCTGGGAATAATCTCAGTCTGCCACCACGCAGTCCTAGCCCCCATGTGGGATTTGTTCCGAACATTGGGCATGATCAGGACAGATGACAAAGCCATCCATACAGCCAATCAAGCCCCATGCTGCAATATCTTACTCTCAGATTTCTTGGGAAAACAAGGTTTGATGGTTCTTGCATAAATTTAAAAGTAAAATTCCCTTCTGCTGAATTCCCTTTGTACATCTCTTCTCTTTGCTGGAGTGAGCAGAAGGTCTTATTCTCACGCAGCCTCTCTGGCAAAGTCTTTTGTAATAAAGTCAGACATTGTAAATAGCTCAGAAAGAGAAATTAACTTACAGCAGCAGATACAGGACATGGGAGCGCAAAGAGTCTAAATTTCCATTTGCACGGCGCCTGGCTGGAAGCGCTCCAGCAGTGCAGTAACACTGCGCTGGGCTTCGCTCAGCTGCCCGTTTCAGAACTAAATCTGGCCTTCCAAATCAGATAACATTTTCTGAGTTAAATAGCTTTAAGGTAAATCTAAACATGATACACAGCTGCAGTGCAAGTCAGTTATAAACTTCCTTCACAGGTTCCTTGTAGACAGATATCCTTGAGACTAACCTCCATCTCTTTCGCAGGTCACACAGAGATTTAGAGATAGGGAGCTGTAGTTAAGATCCAGATCTTCTATCTGAACTTGAATGATGGAGGACACATTCCCAGGACATGTTTATTGTCACCCAGTGGCCCACAATCCAACTCTTACTGAGCCAGTTCCATTCCTGAGATAATTCATGGTCTGACTCCCATTGTGGAGTGACTGATAAGGCCTTCAGTTCAGGCCTTGCTGGCCACTTGTCTCAAGGAGACTCCAAAGAAACTTCAGTACAATATAAATGTGGTTTCACTCAGCCTTAAACCCTTGGAAAATTCCCCATCTTGAAAATGTAGCATTCTGAGTAATAAAACCATAGCGAGATTACAACAAAATGTGACAGGAATTTATAGCCCTCGGTATGAACCTTTTACCTCAAGATGGAACAAACTTGAAACAAAGATTGAGCCGTTCACTTGGGTAACCTTTCCAACGAGCTTTCCTCAGTTCCTGGCCCCACATTCCTCTCTCCTGATTGAATAACAAAAAATTCTCTCCTGAAGGCATAAAGAAATGCAGGAGCTGGCAACTCAGGACACTTGTTTTTTAACCCCTCCTGCTTTCTCTCTGACACGTCTTCAGTTATTCCAGGGCAAAGGCAGGGCATTTCCTATGCCTTGCCCAAGGCTGACAGCTGGGTCAGAATCTACACAGACTCCTGCCCCCATTCAGTCACATATGGGGCAGCCTGGCATCACAGGAGTCAAGATGTGAAATGAACCTAATAACAAGAGCAGCCTAGCTTTGGCACTTGTCACGGAGCGTGGGGGAGTCTGGCCCTGCACTCCTCTTCCTGGGACCCACAGTGACTCTCAGCCAGCCAGTAAAACAGAAGGTTTAGTGGACAATAGGAATGCAGGTTACAGCAGAGCTTGCAGGCACAGTCAGGACCCCTCCACCGAGTCCTTCTGGGCTTTCAGGGTGCTTGGATCCTAGCTAGGATCCCCTGAATTCCGCCCACACAGCCCCAAGCCCAAACTCAAACTGCTTCCTTCCTGCCGCTCCCTTCCTTTGTCCCCTTCCCGGGCAAAGGTGTTGACCTTTCCCCTCCCTTACCTAGCTCAGGTTACAGGCTCTGGCATCGTCCATCCCCTAAAGTCCTCCCCTGCTCTCCCACTCCCCACACAGACAGTCCCTACTGCATCACAGCACTGCAGTTTGTTTGTAAGAGATCCACCAAAATCCTGGAATTTGGGTAATTTTTATTGGAAGTTTGTGGTGAGCAAGGTTTGTAAAATGTCTCAGAGCCTTAGTGATATAAGATGTGCTTCCCAATACTGCGTGGGAAGGTGTGTGTTTTTATTACCTGAGAAAGGGTCATGTCACCTAGCTAAACAGATTCCTGACTCTCTCTGACATGGGATTTACTGCCACTTTCAGCAATAAAGGGTGGAATTAATCCTGAGTTTACTAATCCAAAGAGTAAACAATGTCCAGGGGAGACACTCCAGCAGGATAAATGCTGAGAGTTGAAAGCAAATGGAGTGAAATCATTCTGCTCCAAGCCAAGCAGTCACTTGAGGAGCATGAAGCTTCCACACACAATATTGTCAAGTTGTTAATAAATAACTTCCACGTTGGTAATATCAGGAAGCTTTTCACTCCAGGTCAGCACTGTGCAGAATTTTATTCATGAGCGCAGGCTGGGCATGGGACAGGAACTTCACCTCACGGATTCAAGTTGTAACGGGAACTAAATGTCAGTTAAAGAAATATTAACAGGAAGGTTTTATGCATCAGTTCTGATATCTGGTTAAGATAGGGAAGAAGATTTCCCATGAATGTTATTTACATAAAGCTCTTTACTTTTTAAAACTCCCTGATAGGGCCTCTGAAAATAAATACATTCTGAGCAGGAGTGTCTCCTGACATGTCCCAAAGCCTTACAAATTATTTACACCCTATCTCCAGCCCCAAACAGTGAGACTGCATCTGTAATCAGCGTGCCTGCACTCTCGGCTCACGCACACCCTTGTAAATGGCTGATTAAATAGTTATGTAACATTTCTAGCAACATGTACTTTTTGTGACTGGCTTATTAAACAGCTTTAACTATACAGCTCCTGCTACAAACGCTGACTTTTAATTCAGGGTTGCCCATTACAAATGTTTTACTGAGCATATAGGTGCCATTTCTGATGAAATGCTCAGCCCCTTAACCACCAAAGTAAATGTAGATGTAGTGGGTTGGGTGTTATAACTACTTGAAGCGGTAAAAAGACAGAGAAGTGTCTAATACATTTCCAGTGTACGATCTGCTGCATGTTGACAGATGAGACATTAACTCTTAGTCCTCAGTGAACTAAAGCCCTTCCCAGACATCTGACATACAGGCTTGCACTGGTTTTACAGGGTCTGCTGCTCTTGCCCTTGTGGACTTCATAATACAGCAAAGCAAGTAATATCTGCCTTTTAGCCACTTCCCTGCTGGATCGTCCCCCATTAACAGTCCATTGAAACTGATGCAATTTAGGGCCTACCCAGTATATTCACCCGCATAATGGGCACCTTTGACATTCCAGGAATATGAATCAGCATGCGGGACATCTCTTACCTGGAGGTACAGTTTGGCATGGCACCTGCTCATTTAGGAAGATCCAGACCTTCACTAATAGCTGCCTCAGAAGGATTCTCCAGATCCGCTGACCAGACACCATCAGTAACATCCACCTCTTGGAAAGGACCTGTCAACTCCCAGCAGAGGAAGAAATCAGAAGGAGAAGGTGGGGTTGGATAGGACGTACACTATGTAAGCAGCCAACTAACATCACCAGACAGGCACTGCGGTGGAACCCCCAAGGCAAGCGGAAAAGAGGCAGTCCAAAAAACACCTGGCGACGTGACCTTCAGGCTGATAGCAAAAAAATGGGCTATGCCTGGAACCAGCTAGAGCGAATGGCCCAGGATAGAGGACTCTGGAGATCTGTGGTTGGCGGCCCATACCCCGATTGGGGTGACGGGCATGAGTGAGTGAGTGAATCTTGTGGGTTCCATCTAGACCAACCAGGAGCATGAGACAAGGGCTTCCTTATGCCAGGCCTGCCTTTTTATTCTTATTCAGTGTTTGTACGGTGCCTAGCACAATGGGGCCTGGATTGAGGTTGTGCTCAGGGATCTCTATCAGACTATGTAATAACAACCGGTCTTGCACGTAAAGTCAGTAAATATAACGTGCTGTTTGCTGGAGCAACAGCCCTGCCCACACAGTGACTGAACCAAGACTCCAAACATCCTTTCTGCAGCAAGGACCTCTAATAAAACACTGCTGCTTAGCCACTCCAAATGGGGTGGGAAAAGACTAGGAAAACTTCAAGGGTGCTTAAAATCTTATGTGGGGAGGAGCTGGACAGAGTGGGGTCTAGTAAGAGGATATACAGCTTTCTCCCTCTGAGGCCGATGCTCCAGCCCAGACTGAGCCAGCAGGGACTAACTGTAGCTCCTATTTGATGGCTGTTTGGTGGTGTGAACTGAGTTATCAAAAACAGTTCTGTCCCTGCTGAGATGTAGGGGTATGTGATGTCAGGTCCACAGGAGTCATTTTGTAGGAGGGTAGGCGGGGAGAGAGGACTGAAGCCAGGTTAAGTTTCACTTATAAAAAGAGAGAGCATCTCTGTGTACTTATTATGAGGTAGACAGCACCGGAGCTGTGCATGGCATTTTACAGACTAAGAACACAGCCTCCCTGTCACACACGGCCAACAGTCCAGTGCTGAATAACAGATAGGAAGGGACGGGGACAGGGAAGACATTTAGGGGATGTTCACACTTCCTCTTGGTTTGGGATTCTGGCCCATTTCCTGTGGGACCAAAATTTAACACACACGCCGAAAACCCAGCATCACAGTTGGCACTGTCAGCTGAGAGGCCAACTGTGATTGAGCCCTGGGGGCTGAACACCCCTCTCTTTTCTACAACACGGCTGAAGCTCACACGAAGGGAACTTGTGTTGTTGTTAGTGGTGCAAATAAATAATGAACTTCTGTCTCTGGCACTGGCAAGCCGACGCCTTCCACCAGCACTAAATTAGTAGACAGTATTGTGTATATATATTTTAAATGATCTTACTCAAGCCACTACCATGCTTCTTAAATAATTAAAGGCCATGAAATTATTTACTGTCCTGTTACCGCAGCAGACCCATTGCTTCAGTTTGGTTTTTTGATCCAGAAGCTCTGAAGGCAAATATCTCTATAGTATTAATTCGTGCTGCACAGTTTCACCTTGTGTTGCCATTTTTACTCGGGACTCAGAAATAATATTTCATGACATTATTTTATTGGTTAATATATTTTTAAAAATATTAATTTCTGTTTTCTTAGACAGTGTTTTAGAGCTGCTCGAGACTGTGGATTGATGTTTCACGGACCTATTAACAGCACAGTCTGCATGTGATCTCTGGGTTCAACATGAATTGGAATATTAAAAAAATGCAGACAGATAGGTGTCACGGAGTGTGGGGGAGTCTGGCCCTGCACCCCTCTTCCTGGGACCCACAGTGACTCTCAGCCAGCCAGTAAAACAGAAGGTTTATTGGACAACAGGAACACAGGTTACAGCAGAGCTTGCAGGCACAGTCAGGACCCCTCCACCGAGTCCTTCTGGGCTTTCAGGGTGCTTGGATCCTAGCTAGGATCCCCTGAATTCCACCCACACAGCCCCAAGCCCAAACTCAAACTGCTTCCCTCCTGCCGCTCCCTTCCTTTGTCCCCTTCCCGGGCAAAGGTGTTGACCTTTCCCCTCCCTTACCTAGCTCAGGTTACAGGCCCTGGCATCGTCCATCCCCTAAAGTCCTCCCCTGCTCTCCCACTCCCCACACAGACAGTCCCTACTGCATCACAATAGGGCAGCCCAGTAAAGATTTGAACATGTACAGAATAGGACCATTGTTCAGCAACCCTCCTCTCTGAGGGGAGAGCACAGCTGTTCCTTGCTAGTGTCCTGCTGGCATTCCTTGATATGCAGCTGATACAATGCTGGATGTTTGGTATCCCAACGTGGGGGAGCCTATGAAGGTGGAATTTCCCCTAGACTCAGTCTGGTTCTGCAGACTCTATACGCTCAAAACAGAAGAGTTCCTTTTACCATCAAGGATTTACAATGATTCCTTCACAATAAGGAGTCATAACCATCTCTTTCTTTCACTGGTTGTGTAAAGAAAAGGTACAAATTGTCAGCTTTTCAAAGCCTTCCCATTTAATCACTTTATTGCAATACAACTGCCCCTAATATTTGCTTTTAGAGCCTGCAATGCCGAGTGCAATTATTACGTTGCATACAGAAAAGATGTTTACAATGTTTTATATATATGTAAAATGTTGATCCCCTGGGCCACATTGATTTGTGCTGGCTCCAGGGCTGAGTTGGTGCTGAATTTCCCAAAGAGATTTGATTAGCCTGCAGGGAACTTTCATTCCACCTTCCCTTTTGAATCTCCTCTCTGTGCCAGTTCAGGGGCCTAGCCTTCATTCCTTGAATTGCCAAAATCGATGGGAAATTTGGGACTCCAGTGGGAGTATTTAAGGCCATGGCTACACTAGAGAGTTGCAGCGCTGGTGAGGGGGTTACAGCGCTGCAACTTAGGATGTGGCCACACTTGCAAAGCACGGCCAGCGCTGCAACTCCCTGGTTGCAGTGCTGGCTGTACACCCGGTCGAGCCTCGGGTGTAGGGATTCCAGCGCTGGTGATCCAGCGCTGGTCAGCAAGTGTGGACCCCACCTGCGCTTTTATTGACCTCCGGGGTATAAGGCGGTATCCCAGAATTCCTGTCCACAACAAACCGGAAGAAAGGGAGAGCTCGGAGTTCAGCCAAACTGCTTATTTAAAAAAACAAACACAGCTCCTGTTTGCTGAGCGAGCGGAGGCAGGCAGGGGAATTACTTTGGAATGTTCACAGCTGTTTGCTTGAAGAGAGAAACAGCACGCTCACACGGCAGAGGGGGAGGGGGAAGTCCATGTTGAGCAGATGCTTATCTGGTCTGACGGCTATTTAGGAGTGCATAATTTGCATTTAGTGAACGAGAGAGGGGTGGGGGAAGGGGTCAGAACTTTTAAAATGATTGAAGGTAGGCACTGTGTGTCTTCCAGTCCTTAGAACTTGCAAGGCAGGGAGCTGAGAACAGTGTCAACTCCAAAAATCCATTCTCTCTGTCTCCCCCACGCTCCCTGTCATATTCCACCCCACCCCCCCCTTTTGAAAAGCACGTTGCAGCCACTTGAATGTTGGGCTAGCTGCCCACAATGCACCACTCCCAACAGCGCTGCAAATGCTGCAAATGTGGCCACACTGCAGCGCTGGTAGCTGTCAGTGTGGCCACACTGCAGCGCTGGCCCTACACAGCTGTATGAACACAGCTGTAACTACCAGCGCTGCAAAACTGTAAGTGTAGCCATGGCCTAAAAAGATGCACAGGGAATATACAATCACACCCCTATTTTTTCACAAGTTGTATTTTCATTTAGCTGAATTTTTGTTTGTTTGTTTTTACTCTTGTGCTGTTTTCACCTTTGAAAAGAAAACGGGATAAATAAACCTTTAAACCTCCACTGCTGCAGACTAGGGAGTGATGAATGTTTGGGCAGCTACTTCTCTCACGGTGTCAGTAGAAACTGGTGACTCTTGTCTTCAGTGTGAGCAGAATTAGGGTTTAATAGCTGTTTATAAACCAGCCCAAAGGCTACAGCTGTTAACGGGAGACTTGGTTCTGATTTTTCTGAAGCAGGAACTGAAATGCTTTTTGTGTCTTTTCTTCTTCAATCAGTTTATGAAATTGTTCGTTACCTCAAATCATTCAGATAACATCCACACAGGCTTTTATGGCTGCATCAATAGGGTTGACCATTAAAAAAGCAACATTTTTCAGTTGCCAACTCCCAGAAAAGAAAATCACTGCAGTGTCTTAATTTGCTCTGTGTAATGCCAGTGTGCAAATGTGGCACCCACTGAACATACATTTGAAAACAAAATATTTGAAAACAAGTTCCTCCCTTCCTCGCCACCCATGCTTTGACTCCAGAGCTCTGCGCCTTCCCACAAACACTGGAGAACGCCTAAAGAAACTCTAAAATAGAGAAATCTTCCAAGGTTTGGAAACACAATCTCCTAAGCTTCAATCTTCACAAGCAGGTGGGGGTGGGGGGTGATTTTCCAATAGCTTACTTTGAAACGCACAGAAGTTTGTCATTAAAATAACATATAGTTTCTCTGGCAGAAAAGAAATAGATCGAGGGCAAAATTATAAAGATGCAGTCCCCCTGAACTTTGACAAAGTATTTTCTACAATCAGGTTAAAAAAAATCACAGCTGTCTAAAAATCAGGAGAAACTGAACAAACTTCAGTGAGGTAAAACATTCTCCAGGTTGGATAGTGGGGCTGGCTGGGTCTAGGAATCAGCCTTGGTGTGAAGCCCAACTGCAGGATGTTCGTCATTTTCATCCTATGTCATGCATGTGACTTTTTCAGCGAATATTTATAGGACCATATATTACGTGTCCATTGCAGTTAGGAGACAAATTAGTGCAGAATCCCCATTTTCTCATTTCTGCCTGGAAGTCCAGTACAGATGAGGCTATCTAGCTGTTATATCTACATTTATAAAGGCTCTCGGGCTGATCCAGCTTTACATATGTACGTGGTAAACTGGTTGAAATTATCATTAAAATAGAATAATAGAACACCTGGATGATTATGGTATGATGGAGTCTAACCAGCAGTTTCTGCAAAAGAAAATTTCATCTCACTATTCTGTTAGAATTTCTTAAACATGTCAATAAAATAGTGGATAGAGGAGAACTGGTTGACATTTATTAGATGTAGCGCTGCTGTGGGCAGGGTTGGGGGAGATGTGGAAGAAAGGGAGCTTGCCCAGGGCTCCCAAACCCCTGGAGTTTGATATTATGTGCAAGCTGGTCACCCTGTCTCAAAAAAATATTGCAGAATTAGAGGGACTTTCAAAGATGGGTGATAAGGGATCTGCAAAACTCTCCTATGAAGAGAGATTGAAAGGGCTGGGTTTGTTACCTCAGAAAGGAGGTGAATGGGAGGGGACGTGATAAAAGACTATAAAATAATGAAGAATATAGTGTTATGAAACAGAGAACAGAAGTTCTTGACCTGCCTTCTCAAGCAGATGGAGACTGTGATGGGAGGTACTCAGTGCTGGAGCTGCCTGGTGGCTGAGTGTGCGGGTGGCAATGTCCTACTACAGCTCTGCCCTGTGGCGGTCTGTCCTTTCAGTGTCATAGCCCTCTGGAGCAGTCACCTTTTCAAGCCTACCCTTTTTGGGGCAAAAGTAAAAAGTCCAATAATGGGGAGATCTTTGGGATTCGGCGAGAGATTCAAGGCTTCCCCCGAGATCGGGGTCCTGTGCTCTGGACACTTGTACCTCCTGGATCTTCCCCTACCTAAGTTCCCTGCTGAGGGATAGACTTCCAGCATTGATAGAGGAGCCCCAGGCCCGGGGATAGCAGTGAAGTCCTGCCTTGGAAGGTGCTATGCGACTGTCTCCCTGGACAACTTCCTACCGGTCCCCTCCCTTCTCATGGGGTAAGGAACGAAACACAAAGACACAGTCTCCACCTTCGGAGGCTTGGTCAGGTCACAGGTGAAAGAGCCCCGTCCCCCCCCAACCCCTGGTGTTCCTCCTCAGGAGCTCAGAGAGCTGGTCAGCTCACCTCCCCTGCCTGCCGCCAACCAGGCTACTCTGCTCCCCTGTTAAGTTCCAGCCTGTGTCGGGTGGGGCTAGCTGGGCCAGGAGCTGCTCCTCAGCTCCTTCCTCTCCAGTGTGGGGGTTTGTTCGCCCCATCACAAGGACAATCAGTGAAACTGAAAGGTGGCAAATTCAAAACTGGTCAAAGGAGATACATTTTTATACAACGTCTAATTAGACTGTGGAACTCATTGCCTCAGGAAGTCGCTGAGGCCAAGAACATCGCGAGATTCAAAGAAAGGCTGAACGCTGGTATGGATATTAAGACTATCCAGAGTTATAACAGCTAATGCTAAGAAAAAATTTGGTAGGGAGATAAAATCTGGTTCAAGCCAATCACTAAGTATTAGGGATTAGTATCAGATTTTCAGGGGGTCTCTGCCACACACTGAGGGGTAAGCTGTATGTCTGACTGAATAAAGAAGTGGATCTTCCCTGGACTATTTTAGATAAGGTTCATTTTGAGTAGGGAGGTTTGTTAGTGTAATGCTCAAATGGTTTCCTAAGGCACCATGTATGCAAAACCGCACTGTAATTGTATGAACACTGGACGGACAATTTAACTACCGCACCTTCATAAGTGTTTAGATTTATAAAGCACAGCGCTGCACATTCCCCTTTCTCAGTCGTTTCTTTTATTGCTGTTTTAGAAATCCATTCCAATTAGAGAGCAATATTATGGCTCCCAATACAAACAGCAAGGTGCAGTGCAGAGAGGCGACGCTGAGTGGTCCCTGCAGGTGCAGCCTTATGAGCATGGCTAACCTCCTCAAGCATTTTATAATAATCATATTTCTCATGAAGCTTTAGTTTAGCTTCCTTCAAATTAAATCCCAGCAATAAAAAAAAAAAAAATCAATGGGATCTCAGAGAAAAAACTTTGTTTCATTCCATTTGACTCATCATTGGGTTTACCTGCATTTCCCCTTTGCTTCTTTCCAGCCCTGCCAACCCCTATCTCAGGAGGGCTTTAAGCAGCTGGATAGGGTTGCATAGACACACAGTCTTGCTCCTTTTCAATAAGGCAGTGTCTGGCTGTCTCCCACACCCCTGGCTGGCTCTGCCTGGTTCCCTGATTCTCAGATGCTGCGCTCTGGGGAGAGGCATCCTGGAAAGCCCAGCAGAGCTTTTTCTCCCAGGACTATTCAGCTCAGTGTGTGAGCCAGAGCTCCTGCCTGAGACAAATAGTCAGGACTGGGGGTGCAGGTTTTGACAAGGAGCCCACCAACTTGGAAGCATCCGCACCCCATCCCGTCTGGCCTTCCTGCAGCTGAGTTCCCAGAGGCCGGCCAGCCAGCGGGCCAAATCCTGACACGCACCGCCCCCATCTCTCAGGAGCAATGAACACCATTCTCCTGATGGGGCTCAGGGACCAAGGTTACAGTCAGCATCCTGCTTCCCTTCCCTCATGCTTCTTCCCATGCCTTCCCTAAGCCCTGGGCAATCACCTCCTCCAGACCCACTGCAGAGCTCCCTACCAGGTCTCAGTGGTGCCCAGGGCCCCTTCATTCCTGCAGAGTGCAGTCTGGATGCCATGGGCCCATCACGGATAGGGGCCAAGCAGAGGACAGCACCTGGGCCACGCAGCCCAGTAAAACAGGCAGATCTGCGAGCAGGGTGAGCGCAGTGCAGGAAGGGCCTGCCTGTCAGCAGGAGATTGACGGAGAGGCAGGGTGGGAAGGCAGTTCTGCTGGAGGAGAGGAGAAAGGCTGCTCCAGACCTGCTCGGTTTGAGGACAGGCCTGATATTCACCCACAGCACCGGGCGCTGAGTGAGGCATGAGCAGAAAGACCTGCTCAGCCTGACGCTGTTCACTGGCAAGCCTCCTTCAGGGTTCAGCATCCCGAAGGATCATGAGGGAGGCAGTGGAGGTGCGAGGAGCTGCCCAGGCAGACATCTCATGAGAAGAAATGGGTTTTGACCTTTTCTGTGACCCAGCAGCGGCTTTTCACAAAGCGCGTGGTTTGCTGTCAACATCCATGCACCCGACCTCCCAGACAGCTTTCTATAGTGGCTTCCTGGTGAACTTGTAGTGCATCTCCAAGGGCTCTGGCAGCCGAACCGTCTTGTTAAATATTAAATGGACCACCAGTGTTAAGAAAGTGGGAGAGTGGAAAGCCATTGTGGGGAGAATACCACTAGTGGTATTTAAAAATTAAATTCTGCTAGAGCCAATCATATCAGCAGCTGCATTTGTCCTTTGGAGTCTGACTTTATGGCATCTAGGAGTGACTATTAAACATAGAGGTTGTGCTTGAAGCTAAGCAATAAAGTGACTGGTGCATTTCTTTTTACTTTATACACCGCTGTATTGATTTTGTAGTTTATTCTTTCTTAGAGGAGAAACTAAGGTATTGCGATTTCATTTAGGTTCTGCATTATAATTTCCCCGATGATTTTGTCAAGTGTTCCTGGAGGAGAACACCTTCTCACAGTGAGCAGGATTCAAAGACGCAGAGCCGACTAATCCGTACCTAATTGGATGAAATCGTTATGCACTTTCCCTCCTTTTGCAGGCTTTTTCCGGAGTTCCTGGTTCCTTGGGGATCCTAAAAGCCACTGAAGAGGTTATTATAGCATGTCCTCGGGGATGTTTAATACCCTAGCCCTGTTCAGACATGCAAATAATCTAATTCAAAAGCTTCCTAATTAGCAAGCCTGCTACAGTTCTGGATAAAGAGAGAGAGAGAGAAATCTAAAGGACTGTTCTTTTCCCTTTTATAGGCTGCTATTGTGCAAAAGGCAGCATAATGGATAAAAAGTAATTGTTCAGATTTTAATTGTGATCCAGTATTTATAGTTTTGTTCTATCATCTGACTAATGAGGAGTGGATTGGCTTTGCACAGCTCGTACCAAACACTTGGTGTACGCAGAATGCAGCATGTCTCTGCCATTTCCTCTTGGAAACAAAATCTCACACAGCAGAGACAGTCCAAGTAAAATATGTTAAGCATGTTAATTAATGAATTAGCCATTTAATTAACATAATTAGAGGTAATTATTTTCTTTTATTGTATTGCCAATTTTAGGACAATTAAGCTAGACAATGGCAGGGCAGATCACAGAGGGTCTCATGCAATCATGGTAAATGCTATAGCCCTAAATTGTACATCATTAATTATTAGGGCTGTGGAGGGAGAAGATGGACAAACTAATGGGGAAGTTCCTGCTGCCTGTCCGTTATCCTGTCCAGATGCTGCACAGAAGCTGCAGCCTCTGATTCAGCTGCCCTTTGATAGAGAATCTTGAGCACTGGGAATGGGCTGTGACTCCTCCAGGGTACCTGGGAGCAAGACAGTCACTGCTGAGTGTGGCCTTGCATTATGGAGTGTGAAGTCTGTTTCCCAGCACGTCAGCTTTCCAGGAGTTCAAGCCATTCCTTCAAACTGCTGCTGTTTGTTTCTCTGGTGTTTGGATGAGGTGTGGTTGGAGGATTATGTTCCTGTTGGGTTTTGGGGGGCAGAGTGTGCTGAGCTGTGTTTGGTTTGTTAAGACAAACAAGGATTAAGTAATAAAACATAAGAACAGCTATATTGGGTCAGACCGAAGGTCCATCCAGCCCAGTACTTTGTCTTCTGACAGTGGCCAATGCCAGATGCCCCAGAGGAAGTGAACCTAACAAGCAACGACCCATCTCCACCCTCTGACAAACAGAGGCTAGGGACACCATTCCTTACCTGTCCTGGCTAATAGCCATTAATGGCCTTAACCTCCATGAATTTATCTAGTCGTCTTTTAAACCCTATTATAGTCCTAGCCTTCACAATCTCCTCAGGCAAGGCGTTCCACAGGTTGACTGTGCGCTGTGTGAAGAAGAACTTCTTTTTATTTGTTTTAAACCTGCTGCACTGGGCAGTTCATGAGGCAGACAAGATTTGGATCACACCCTTCATAGCAAGGACACCACAGATGCATGCATGCATGCACTCTGTGTGTATGGGAGGAGAGAAAATGAAATGTGACCTCGGCACCCAGCCTATGTGCATATCTATTACAAACGATGGTACAAGAGTATTATGCAGATTGCAAAGTCCTGCACTTGGAAGCCAGGAAATGCCAAATTTACAGTTGCCTGCACACTGTAATTCTCTCCCCTCATGCATCCCTCCAGCGCAGTGACTGAGATGGGCAGCCTGAGGAGCCCTGACCCTTGGCACAGCAGCACAGAGTTTCCTCCTAAGAGATGGGGCCCCCACTCCACTGGGTGCCCTCTGAGTGGGAAATGGGCTGCTGGGCCATGGACAGGATCTGGAACCTTTGTCAGGGAAAGCCCAGCCCCGGTCTCATTCACCTCCAATCCCCCTGCTCCAATGAAAGCCAAGCATTCCTGATACCGCATGCACTGCTGCTTCCTCTCCTCCTCCTTCTTTTTCTTTTCTTTTTCCTCTTCTGTGGCCGCCTGCACCCAGCTCTCTCGAATGCTCACACACTATTATTTTATTATTACGCTAGCAGGCGGCCAAAAGCTTACAGGGAGAAGAGAGTGAGAGACAGGAAAGGCTGATTTGTCAAAAGTTTCTCTCTTGGGCAAATCTGAGGAGAATTTCATGGAACGAAGGCAAGACACATTTCTGGCCCCAGGGCTTTGTTTGCACCAGGCCTTTGAGAAGCTCCAACACCTTCATTGTCCCTGCTCAATACCAAATACAAGTCACAAGAATCTTGTGTCATGTAAAGTGTGAGGCATTATAAATAGGGGAGTTGTTACCATCTCCCCATGCACCTTCTGCAAGTTCTAGTGACCTCATTTTTCTAGTACTGCTTCCTCGGGAAAGCCCTGGATGGCCCAAAAAGGATGAGTTTAATCTGGCTAAATTTCCATATGTGGTCCTGTCTCCCTGAGAAATGCAAACTTCTGGTGGCTTTTAAAAAATTTCTGCTGGACTAGAGTAGATCCAATTAAGGGACAGAAAAATGCCACATGATGTAACCATACTTTGAATATTGAGTATGGAAACTCACAGCCAAAGAGCTGCTTGTGCCTGGTCCTTGAGTTGGAAAATGCTCCCACAACTCTGCATTCAGCTAGTGATTCAATCCGAAGGAACCACGAGCTGCTTGAGGCCATTCTGCCTGCAGGAAGAGGTGAAATTAATCAATTATCTGCTGGTCATTATGAACCCAGCTTTATCTGGCACATTCGGGTCCCAGAGCTGTGGTTGCCCTCATATTGTAGTGATGGTCTTTAATTTTCTAAGCTTTTCTAATGCAGTTCTTGTACTCTCTGCTTCATTACCGTTTATCCTGCTACACAGCCTCACACAGGCAGTTCCCACTCCTTTTCCTGCTCTCTCGCTTCATGGCTTGCCCACTGCGTGCCCTAGGAGTTCGCCTGCTTTCACAGGACTGAAACACTGAAAGGCAGCTGATTTTTGTCCAGATGCGGGGTTCACTGAGCTCGTTCCTCCAGTGACACACAGCCTTTTTCGCACATTGCACTGCTAATCAGTTTATTATCCCATTAGATTCCCACACAGCCTGTGCAGCAGCACCTGCTCAAATGGAGTCTTGTGTGCTAGCAATTAATATGTTATGCCCTGATTAATTAGCAGGGTTAATTATGATTGCTGTTGCTCAAACTTGTGTAGAGAGAGATGGCATCATGTTGTTCTGAGCCATGGTGCTGAGGATGTGCTTCTGGGGGTCAGTGACCAGAGTTCTGCTCCTTTCTTAGCAGCATGTTGTTCTTATTGGCTTCATTTGCTTGTTTCTGCAGTACTTTCAAGTTTGGGAACCACATCTCTGCTCATTCTAGCTATTGCTTCTGGAGGGGACAGCACCTAGCAGAGACTAGACAATGCAAATAATCTTTGAGGTCCCAGCCACACCCTTCCCCAGGGCACTGTAGGGTTGTTGCCTTGTGTATATTCATTAGAATCTTGTCTGGTTTAATTGTAAATGACTTATTAAAACGGATAAATTAACTAAGTCACCCCCTAAACCTGACCCTCAGACTCAACAGAAACCTGCAGCTTTCATGACATTTAAAAGAGTTTGGCTAACTTTGTTAAATGTGGGGCTCCCCCCTTTCCCCACTCCTATTTTCATGCCCCTCTGTGTATCCTGATTTCTGAAGGGGCCACTCACAGCATGAGAGATCCAGCCCAGTGAGGATCAATATCACACGATAGATGCAAGAAAGAACCAAACTTCCAAGCAACTGAGCTTCACCCACCACCACTTTCCATCCCCTTTTTTATTTCTATTTGTCCATGTGTGACATGGTCACATTTGTTTCTTTACCAGTGGCCACAATGAATGAGAGATGAAAGTCCTCCCATTGACTTTGCCTTTCAAAGCTACCCTCACTCGCTCCTCCGGGGAGCCGAGGACAGGTGCTGTTGGTAAATAACACAGAGGTGGAGAATTGCTTTCTCTCCAATGGCACATTCCCTCCTTCTTCCTGCCCTGCTTTAACAGCATCCATCAGGACAAAAATATACCTGAGATCAGCTTTTCCCAAATATCAAAAATCAGGGCCCCTTTATTCCTCTTGAGATCACCAATTAGGTGGAAAAGACCAATAGAAATCCAGGAAGAAATCACACAACCAAAGAAACGTTCTCTCCCAGACACATGGAGGATTCCCCTTGTCTGCAAAGGCATCCACCAAAATAAGAATGCCACATCTTAAACACCAGGCAATCTATTATTCTCAGAGCAGTAACATGATACATTATCAGCCACCTTATCCTAGCAAAATGTATCATTACCTGCACTTTCTGCACTTTCCAGATCAATCCACTTTAAAAATGTAGTAATACAGAAGGGTATTAGGTACTAGAAAACTCATTATGAAAATGGCGCACTCAAATTCTTTAAAGGTGATATTTCATAAAATATACTATGCCTAGCTCTTGGCTCAATCATTCTTTTTAATAGCTCCATAGCAGCCAGAAAATAAAGTATTCATGAAGATTGAAGAAGATGATCCCATGAACTTCAATTTAATTGGTGCAAATTAAAACGATCCATCTTTTCACGCTGCCCGTCTATCTCCAATCATCAGTGCACCGCACGTCCAGCACCCTGATTACAATTATCTTTTAATAGGAAAACTTGTCACTTTTTGTGTGATTTACTTAAGCTTACACAAACTTACTGGTATCATGTAGGGTTGTGAGGTCTGATTTTATTTATTTATCTCTTGTTCTTGTCACTCAGTATGGTTGGAGGTGTGGGAATGAGGTGAGCTCTTGGAGGGTGGAGGGAGGTCAGTTTACTATGGGATTGTGTGCATGTATGTGAGGAGAATGCCAAAGAACAGCCTTTGGTACATCTTCATTCACCAGACCTGCCCCCAGAGGAGTGCTAATTCAGCCAAATTTCTTGGTGTCCTCACAATGACCATTGCAATTACAACACAAAAACCTAGATGACATTTTGACTTTTAATTAGGAGCGAATGCTGCTGGTCCCTGCTGATGGCTCTTCCTCCAACTGCTTCTAGGAATCCCAGCCCGGGAAGGCATCCTGCATCAAAGCCATCAAATCATAGTGGCATGGGCCACATCCTCTAGATTACCATAAATGAATGCTCACTGTTTCTGGCCTATTGTTTGGAGTTGGGCAGAGATCCCTGCAGATGAGAATTGCAAAAGGGCCTCAGATTCCTAGTATTAGTGGTAGTATTTCTTGTAATGGTCACAGTCCAGCTGCGAGGACGTTGCAGAATGATTCATTGCCCGAAGCCATTTATGTATAATATGTTTCAATTTTGTTTCCTTATCTCTGAAAAGCGCGAATCCTTATCACAGATGTCGTCCATGCCTGAAGATGTTGGGAGAGTTAGCTCTGTCTTCTGAGGCCAGATTTTTCTAGGCATTGAAATAATTAGCATTGTTAAGCTTTTGTCTGCATATTCCCTGACAATATTAACCCTGAAATGAACAGGAGACAGGAGCAAGAAGAGTGTGTGAGCTGTGATCTGTTGCTGTTGAGTCTAAGATGCTAACAATGCCATTTAGGTACACGGAAAGAGATTTTTAATAAACATGAATTTCAGCATCTTGCTTTTTGTAACTAACCAGTCATCTTGGTGGTAAGTGGCCAAAATCACTTCAGAGCCCCTTCAAAGGTTGTTTGTTGTGCATGTGTGTTTCTTTTTAACTTTTTAATACATGAAATATAGCTCAATTTGGAAGAGGACTTTGCTGGTGGAGTTCAAATGAAATTCACTGCTGATTTCATTAAATGCCTGTCTTATTTCAGTGCATGAATATAAAATAGAAAGTGCGTGGCCAGGACACAGACAAAAAGGGAAATTCAGCCTTGCTGCAGCAGGATCCTGCAGCCAGCAGCAGCCAGAAGTGCCCACACCAGAAGATGTCTCCATGTAGGATTAGGACTTGCCTCCTTGGGAAGAAGAGAAGAGAGGGCCAGTAGGAAAAGTGATTTACATTTAACAAACAAATCCAGTAGCACTAGTAACGTTTTGTCATGCCCAGAAATGAATGCGAAGGAGGCCCAAGCAGCGGGAGCAGTTGCAATCCCAGGGTGAAGCAGCATGATCCCCAAGGGAATGTGTCAGCACCTACATGCATTTTTTTGAGGGATTTTTCAAAGAAAAGCATCCCATGTGTCCTGCCCAGCCAGGTGGCTGGGGCACCTGCGGCCCTGTGGAAGGGGCAGCTTTGGCCCATCTGGGGAAGTAGAAGTTCTGACCGGGAAGGGGCTTTGGGGTGGAGCTGGGATGAGATGGTGCTTCCCTGGGAAGACTAGCTCCCTGCCTAGAGTGGCTGCTCAGCAAGCAGGACAGACAGCGTACTCTGTGCACAGAGCGAGGCCAGTGGCAAGATGAGGTGGGTTTTTAGTCCATACGAACTCTTGGATTCTGCTGGGCACTGATGGGGCATTAAGGGTGCTGAATGAAGACAGGCAATCACTTAGGGATGAGTCCCCTGGGGCAGCACAAGGCCTAGGCACCACTGTTGGCTCCATTCCTCCTCCATGTGCTGGGCAGGGGCGGGCTGGCCTGGCTCCATGGTGCTGCCTTGCAGTAGGGCCCCGAGGCCTAGCCAAGGTTGGGCTCTGTGGTGCAAAGTGCTGCACAGATACACTGCGAGAGGCAGGCCCTGCCCCAAAGGCAGGCTGGACAGACCAGGCTGACAAGGAAAGGCTGGGATGGCCGAGCACAGATGGGGAGCTGAAGCCCAAGAAAACTGGATGACCTGCCAGGGTTCCCCGGGGTTCTGCAGCAGAGCTGGGGCCTGAACCCAGGCCTTAGCCCAGCACTAAGGCACAGGGTCTCTACGTTGTGCTCCTGCCTCGGCTTGCGAGGAAGAGGCAGATGCGACATCTCTCCTGGGCCTTTGAGGGGCATGCGCACAAAGAACAAGTCCTTCTAGGGGAGCAGGTGTGTGAGCTCTGCTGAGGGATCACTAGGTCGCCGCCATGACGATCCATCGTAGCCCAGATCCCAGGGTTTAACAATGATGAATCCACCCCACTCAATGTGGCTGCTCTGTCCCGTCCCTCTCCCATATGTTTGATGTGCCTCCGCTTGCCTGAAAATTCCCTGCCCTATTGCTGATCCCCATCCCTCGGCTCTGCTATCCACTCCCTCGGCACCCCAATATGCATTGTTCCTCCAACAGCTAGCACCCTTTCTCTGGCAGCTCCCCTGAACTCTCCCATAAGTCTTTTGTCACAGCAAACAACACTCATCCTTATGCCCCAAATAAACTCCAATCTACTTGATCTGTCAGGCAAATGCATTGTGCTGACCTGTTATAAATCCTCCAAGAGGCACAAAAATACCAGCTGCACACCTAGTCTCTGCGACCCCCCCTCCGCTCCTCACCCCATCAACCTCCCTTGTACCTGCCTCTCTCCTTGGATAAGCAGGTAATCATGAGCTGCCACAGAAAGGTGACCCATTAACGTGACGGATTTGGTGAGAAAAACAAATGGACTGAAACCTGCGGATTGCTGTCCTTACTGCACCTTGGCCTTTTGTTCTGTCAGATCAATATCCGCACAGGGCCTCATTACATGCCACTACTGCACAGTGACAAGAAAGCCAGGGTCAGCCCTGAGCTCTTGATGTTTTCACTGACTCCTCGGTTAAATCTCACCCTAAGGAGTATGTGTGAACCACGTGGCAGCACTGCCTGCTCAGCAAGACAGACAAACTGACACTGCAGCCCAAAGCAAGGCTGAGGCCTCTGGCACAGCCGGCTCCGTCCAGCTCTGAGGGGGATAACAGCAAAAGAAAGTGCACCTTTGACTACTGTATTCTGAAATCTCTTTGTTTCCCTGTTCGCGCTCATGTGTGTGTGCACGCGCACGCCCTCTTCAGCACATTTACTCTAACTGACATGACAGATGCCTGAGACACTTGCAGTTCCCCACGGCTAGTTCAGAGAGGGTGCCGGCCCTGTGAAACACTTTCCCCTTTCGAGTTCTGTGTCCCAGGAGTTTGGTTCCTGAGACTGTCTGAGACCCCCATTGAGCACTCACCGTGAACAAACCAGATGTGGGGGTGAAAAGGCACCACAGCGAACACTGGGCCTTTGGAGTGAAACTCAGCCCCTCCTAGCTGGTCAACACAACCCTGTGCACCAGTGCCACCAGGCGTAAGTGGGGCATAGACCTTTGTACTGACCCCCCTGCACCATGGTGAAATCCACCCTCCGGGACTCTCACTGGCCTGATCTTCATTGCAGTTTGCCCAGCCTTCCTCTAACCTCCTTCCTGTCCACAAATAGCCTCTCATCCCGGTGTGGTGGCGCTTTACACCTGGCTGGCCCATCCTGGGGTACAAGCAACAGCCCCGGCACTGCTTACACTCAGGCTGGTGACATACCCACTATGCCACGAGGCCAAAGGCTTAACCACTCGAATATTGCTAGTCCTCCAATGACTTCCCACAATTCCCCCCATGTGCCCATGACAGACATGTTTTTCCACAGTTCACTGGGAAAGACCCAGAGGGATCAGCTCACTGTAGCACAGAGAACTGCAAGATGTGCCCCTAGAAGTTGTAGCATGTGACACGAGTGAGTGCAGCACCTGTGTGGACGCAGTCAAGTCTGGGTTTGCAATGTGGCCATTCAGCACCATGAATTAACCCTGCAGTGAAGACATGCCCTCACTGAGGTGTAAAATCTGAAAACCTCCATCAGAATCCAGAGTCTCTTCTCCCATGCTTGCCCCTCTTACATCAAAAACAGTAGCAGTGGGAGAGAGACATCACCTCTGCGGAGGAAGGGTTTGTGGGGGAGGCACTATGTGTCAGAAAGGTCTCACCCTCCATAGCTGTTTCTGCACATGTCCACTCAGCAATTCCAGCTCCCAAGTGCTACTATTTCCATTCCAAACCTAACCCCGTTCTGGAGCCAGGGCTGCCCGGGGGAGGGGCAAGTGGGGCAATTTGCCCCAGGCCCCCACAGGGGACCCCCACAAGAATATAGTATTCTATAGTATTGAAACTTTTTTTTATGTAAGGAGCCCCCAAAATTGCTTTGCCCCAGGCCCCCTGAATCCTCTGGGCGGCCCTGTCTGGGTCCTACAGGATCCTGCTGAAGGCATCGAATTTAGGCTAGACGGGAAAGACAAGTAGGAGTTTAGCATTTCTCAACAAGAAGCTCTCCCAGAAATAGGCCAAAGAAGCCTTCAGCCTGGTATCTCTGCATAATGGTCACTTACTTACTGCTGCTCTGCTAGGTTAACATTCTTCCTGGGCCTTTGAGTTACCCAAGGAAGAGAGGTTTCAAAGTGGTAGCCATGTTAGTCTGTATCAGCAAGTGTGGAGGTGGTAAGAGAAGGGTGCTTGGGTCAAGACTCTTATCAGCTCTTGCCTAAGGACATGCAGTGAGTCCATGACAGTCCATTCAGATGCAATGCCTCAATTTCCCCATCTGTAAAATGGGATAATAATACTGCTCTAGGGAGCATGTGGTGCTTGCTTAAAGCACTTTCTTGCCTGTGAATGAAACGTGCTAGAGGAAGGCAACATGCTCTTAGCATTATTTAGAGCGCTATTTGTCATGTTGAGAAAGCAAGCCTTGCTCAGAGCGCCGACTCGCCAAGATCCATTTCTGCGAGCGATGAGTGAACCTATCATAGTTCCATCTGTGCAGGTGAGCATCTGGAACCTCATCTCCTCTGAATAGTGCTGAAATTCTCTGAGCCTTTTCTGGTTTGGAAAAGGAGTTGGAAATTTGAGATCAGTCACTCTTACATCTCCAGCTCATCCTGTGTTCCACTGAGCTGGAATTCTGGCACGCCAGACATCCTGCAGCTACTATTGCTCTCCTCTGGCCTGAAAACCATGGACGCATCTTCTCTTGCAAGGTGGAAGGGCTGGGATGAGAGCCCTATGTAGATGTCTTGTGTCTGAATTCACACAGTGACACAGGGGAAACCCAGAACCACCCCAAACCATTATCTGGGTTTGGAGTCTGTTGACTTAAAAACACTGAACATAACGTTAATTTTAAAAGTTTGGGCTGGGTTCAGTTTTTTATTCTCTTTTAAATTTCAGGGATTATTTTCTAATCTTATCTGATGAGAAGTGCTCCCAGGAAGTGGAAACATTTCTTTCCAACTCCGGCAAATCCTTGAATGTCTATCCTCGTTAAAGCTCATCAGTCAGCTGCTTATTCTGAATCCAGAATAGATATTATTGTCTAAATATTGAGGACACCAAGTTGTGGCCAGAATTTCAGGTGTTCTCAGGGACAAGTACCAAATGTTGTTTTGCACTAAAATGGGATGCAGGCAGAGAAGTTGAGGGGACCTTTGTCCTTCATCTCTTACCCCAGGAGGGCTCAGCCCAAAGCTGCTCTCTTCTCTGAAATAAGCAAATAAAATGATGTAGCATGCATAAGGAGCTGAATAGCGTAATGTAAGTACATGACTGTCTAGGATCTCTCTCACTCTCTCCAATAAAAGCTTTAAAATACATTTCTGGAACTAGGGGAGAACTCAAAGCCTCCCAAGGGAGGGTGTGAAATGTAAGGACATTAGCCATCACAGTTAACGGGGGAGAGAAGCAGGGAGAGAGCCAGGCAAAGCTGACCTTGAGGCTGCCTTAGACTGACCCTGAAGCAGCAAAATTCTACATTCCATTCACAGGCCCTGTCATCTCTCACCTTGGAGAGACGGTCTCCTTGCCCATTTATCATCACAAATGTTTCTATTTAGGTTTATTTGTTTGTACAGTGTTCGTACAGCCCTGTTACATTTACACCAAGAAGAAGGACAAACTCTGATTTTATCCAGTGCTAGATCCTATCACTCCTTGCTACAACATTCACAGCATTAATAAGGAGAAAGGGAGACTTGGGAGAATTCCAATAACACAGTCTGTGTGATAACAGCTCTCTGGAAAGGAAGTGTAACTTGGCAATGTCGAATGTGTTCACGCTAACCCATTGTGCACACCTTGCCTGGTTTAGCGACCAGTGAATTCCTGCATTAGGCAAAGCAGGGTATGAGAGCCCCACAGACCAAGTGCAGTTCATTACACCCAGCAAGCCCATATTAGCGATTCTTAGAGTCTGGAAAAGTACTTTCATTTTATCCACAAGGTCAGATCCGTGGAATGGCTGACTCTTCGTAGAGCTCCCGATGGTCATGGCGCCTCCTCCGCCCCAGCTCGTGGCAGCCGGGGCTATTCAGTGGGGCAGCTTTGTGTCTCTCAGTCAATAGGATGAGTGTGCACCAGAAATGCCTCAAAATAAAGTAATGTGGGAGAAAATTGAGAGTGGAGTAACCTCAAGAAAAGTATCAGAGGAGTAGCCGTGTTAGTCTAGATCTTTAAAAGCAGCAAAGAATCCTGTGGCACCTTATAGACTAACAGACGTTTTGGAGCATGAGCTTTCGTGGGTGAATACCCACTTCCTCAGATGCATGTAGTGGAAATTTCCAGGGGCAGATATATAATGCAGGCAAGCTAGAGATAATGAGGTTAGTTCAATCAGGGAGGATGAGGCCCTGTTCTAGCAGTTGAGGTGTGAAAACCAAAGAAGGAGAAACTAGTTTTGTAGTTGGCAAGCCATTCACAGTCTTTGTTTAATCCTGAGCTTATGGTGTCAAATTTGCAGATGAACTGAAGCTCAGCAGTTTCTCTTTGACGTCTGGTCCTGAAGTTTTTTTGCTGCAGGATGGACACCTTAAGGTCTGCTATAGTGTGGCCAGGGAGGTTGAGAAAGAAAAGATTTCAGAGTAGCAGCCGTGTTAGTCTGTATCTGCAAAAAGAACAGGAGTCCTTGTGGCACCTTAAAGACTAACACGTTTATTTGAGCATAAGCTTTCGTGGGCTAAAATCCACTTCATCGGATGCTTGAAAGAAAAGAGCCATTACACTGCTCTACAGCCAAAATGCTTCTGAAATAAATGTAGTCCAACTTTACTAATTCTGGGTCACTGAGAATGAAAATGATGCTTAAAATTGTTGATTGGCTCTAGTCTTCAAGATATGCTATTGGGTCAGTATATACAACCCTTGACTTGGGAATGGCGGAGGATAAGTGAGTTATAAAGGGAAGGGCTCTCAATTTAAACCAGAAATGACTAAAATACATCTTTGACTGGATCTATGAATAAATCTATGACTGGGTTTGGACAGTACTTGCTTTTGAGGCAAAACAATGAATGATGCAATCTGAAGCTGGTATTGCATCATACATGATATGAATTGCATCATGTTATTCCTAGAAGTCATGGATGATGCAATCATAACGAAGCTTACATCACTCTGCTGAACAAATTGCCCTATATCAGCTCTAGAAATCATACAGTGCCGTGCTCTCTTATTTGTCAGTGTTTGATTTTGCAAAGGGACACATTTCTGTTTAGCCAAAGTGAGCAGAGATGCCTCGTACTTGTGTGAACAGTGCAGATAACTTCTGCTATGTTTGTGGTGAAGTGACCTTTGCATCACAAAAGTGCAGTATAACCACTATGGTTAAGAAAGCCTATCACCTTTATTTTGGCTGCAAAATTGAAGATCAAGACAAGAGGTGGGCCCCACACATATGCTGCAACACTTGTGCAACAAATCTTCGCCAGTGGTTGAACAGGAAAAGGAAATCTATGCCTTTTGCAGTGCCAATGATTTGGAGAGAGCCAACAGATCATGCCAGCAATTGTTACTTCTGTATGGTGCCTCCAGTTGGGAAAGGTGTGTCAAAGAAGAAAAGGTGGACTGTGCATTATCCAAACATTCCATCAGCTATATGCCCAGTACCCCACGGAGAAGGACTGCCGGTTCCTGATGCACCAGAATCATTCTCATTTGAGTCAGACGAGGAAGAGGAAGAGGAAGAGGATGAAACTTCTGGTCCTGAACCATCAATGTCACAGGACCCACATTTTCTCTCATCCTCCTCCTCTGAACCACACCTCATAACACAAGGTGAACTGAATGACCTTCTCAGGGATTTGGAACCACCCAAGAGTAAGGCAGAGCTGTTGGACTCCAGACTACAGCGGTGGAATCTCCTGGCAGGCTATCAGGGCAAATGGAGCCCATCAATGCTTGCAGACTATTGCTGGACAGTGACAAGAGATGCTCCATTTAATGAATACAAGAGACAAGCCAAGAAGCGCCAAGTAGACACTGAATAGGACTAAACTATGTACATAATAGTTTTTTGCCTTTTATTTCATAATACATTTTATTTATATAACCCTTTTGCTGATTTTTAAAGTGTTACATAAACAGGACAGGTGAAATATTATCATGTAAAGCAACCATAAACACATGCAAAGACCTAGGTTTACAATTTATGATTAAAACTCTACTATCTACACAATATACATAGACATAAAATGTAAAAACTTAAATATCTTAGAAACAGTAGCCAATCAGTTGTTTTAATTGTCATATCTGAATTCAGCACATCAAAATACATAATAAATATCACATTTTATCTCTGAAGCAGACGACGTCTCAAAAATTGTAGACCAATGTTATAAGCCCCAGAACAGGAATCAGCACGTCAACTGGCACATCGTAGAGACGAGAGCCCCACAATAAATGCACACAATGATCTTCTCACAGCAGCTACCTTGCAAAAAAAATAATTTGTGCCAATCACTGCTCTTCAGGCTGGAGGATGCAGAACAGCAACACAACCCCACAGCCTGGGAGGCAGTGACCCAACCTCCAGCGCCTGCTCCCAGACTCATTACACACCTGCATCCACAGCCAATGCCAAAAGGGAACTGTCCAGCCATGAGCACCAGGTGTGCTAGGATCAGCCTTGCTAGCAGCTTTGGTCCCCTCCCTCTGCCTGGCTCTGGAGAGATCGTGCATTGGCCCTCATGCTGCAGTTCTGAAGGAAGAAATGTCACCTTCTGTTCCCTGGGAACACACAATCCTCCAGGCTATGGGAATGAATTGTCCACACAGCCTGACAGCACAAGTGGCTCTTGGACACGGTCCTCCAAAACCTGCTGACACATCTGTGTGGGGTGAAAGCCTCACTCCTGGGCGACTGATCAGTTATTTCCCCCTTTTACATAGGGTGAATCTGGGCTACTGAGCAGGTTAGTGACTTGCCTGATATTCCACAGGAAACCCATAACCGCATCAGGAGACTGGAGTTCCTTCCAGCTGTAAGTCCCAGAGCAGTATCCCTGAAAGCAGCCAAACTGCTAACATGTCCAGCTATACTTTAGATCCATGTGGATAAAACACTTCTTAAAGGACAGTATCAGCAAAGCAGTCTGCCTGCTGCACAGTGTCTTTCTGGTCCCCATTGGGCAGGAGGCAATGCCCTGCCTGTCCGCTGGTCGATGTGATTTCAAAGGCACCTTTTTAGTACCTTGGTAGCTAAGTGCAGCTCCAGATCACCTTCACCAAGTTCTATTGCTAGAGGAAGTGGCTAGATGACCAATCCAGAAATGCAGCCCCTCCAGCCTGAAAGACAGACCTGCTCTGGTCCACCCCCACAAGCCCCTTCTGAGCTACCATCACAGCACCTTATGGCTATAGTGGTGGTTGGCTAGTTACAGACAGATCTGCCTACCTCTCAGAGAAACAAGCATCTGTGGAGCAGTCTGGGAACCCTGGAACTAGCAGATCTCTTCCATCTCTACCTTTTACAATCTAGCACATCGTGCAATTCTCCAGGTGCTTCTGATTTCCTTATTGATGTGATCTGGGGCAGCAGAGGAGCTGTGGGTCCCCCTCTGGTGGCTTTGGCAGCAAGTACAGAGCGAGGTTCTAGGTGGGAGGGAGGGAGGAAGGAAGGGCTGCCTAGCTATGTGTAACCTTCCCAAAAGTCATATTCATCCTCCTACCAAAAGTCCAAACCCCCTCCTGCCTGGCACTTGCAAGGAGGCTGGAGGAGTCAGTCGCTGAAGCTCAAATTTCAAGGGCACCTACCCTCTCATGGATCCCCAACAGGTTGCAATTTTTTAAAAAGGAAGCTTTAAACTCAGGATAGGAGAGACTCCTCTGTCTCCCCCTTTAACCTTTGCCTGCAGAGTTTGTTCCCAATCTGCACAGATGTGTTTCCTGTATTGCTGTCGCAGAGTGAGCCTGGCAGACCTGTCCTACTCTTTGCTGAGAATGCGATGCTGTATCACTGCTTTGGCAGCCACTGAAGGCTCTGCCTGCTAGCTTTGGCCTGGGAGCTCCTGCCTCAAACCAATCATCATTTATGTTATCCTTCCAGAGAGGGCACAGACCTTCAATCATTCTTCCTAGTTAGACACAATCAAGAGCCAGATTTGTCTTGTTTAGTTGAAATACATACACGGTAACGACACAGCCCTGAAGATTGCCAGGAGATGTTTTGTTAATCTTACACACAAAGTGCTTTCAGGTCCTGGATTACATGAATTCTTAAAGGGCCAGTATTGGCTCAAGGCCTAGCTGCACGTTTTCCTTGGCACCAATGGATTTTGAGGGAAACAGCTGCTTCAAAGTAACTCAAGGAGTAAAGGAGTGTGCCAGCCTCCTCGCAACGCACAGGCCAAGATGGATTAGCTGGCACAATTTTAAAAATTCCTGAACTAGCATTTCAATCCACAGCATCCCTTTCTCCTGTCAGCCACTGCTCAGCTGGGTATCATCCCCTGAGAGCTCAGGACCAAAGGAAGAATATGTTTGAGGAACATTCGGGTCCTACTTATTTGTGAATAAAACAAGCAGGAGCCTTTCTGGGCAGGAGCATTTCTCCTTCGTTTGTAAAGATCCTCTCCACATTCTTCCCCAGAGCTTTCTGGGATCACTTTAAACTAGGTCTACATTTAGGGCTGGTCCACACTACGGGGGGGAAATCGATCTTAGATTCGCAACTTCAGCTACGTGAATAACATAGCTGAAGTCGAATATCTAAGATCGGATTACTCACCCGTCCTCACTGCGCAGGATCGATGTTCGCGGCTCTCCCTGTCGATTCCGCAACTCCGTTGGGGTTGATGGAGTTCCAGAATCGATATAAGCGCGCTCGGGGATCGATATATCGCATCTAGATTAGACACGATATATCGCTCCCCGAGCAATCGATTTTAACCCTCCGATACGGCGGGTAGTCTGGACGTGGCCTTAAAGATGTAACACTGTAGGACTTTGCTTGGGCAGAACTATCTCCGTTCACCTGTGCCAATGGCTTGCTCTTGTTTTCTGCCTGGCTGGCTCCTGGGGACCTTGTGTGAGAACTGGTAACAGAAAGAGCCCAGCTCGTATTGATCATGTCCACGTCTGAAGCTGACTGTGCAGCTACTGCATCTCACCAGCCAGAAGGGGCGTTCTCCTGCACACACACACACGGAAGAAAGCTTTGCAGGATTGCCCAAGCTGCATTATGGCTAACCTTGAAGAATCAAGGTCCTGGTCACTATCAGAGGCAGGATAGATCATTGTAAAATGGTCCTCTCTGGCATGACAAGCCATTCATCATCATGGCCTCACTTCCAGGAGGGTGGCATTGTCACAGCATCAAGCAGCCAGCATGTCCAGGGTGTACCATCTTAGCCAGACAGGACAATTCCAAGAAAAGTGAAGCAAGGACTCAGGTTCGAGGGAGAACAGCTTTTGCTTTATCTGCAGCCTGGCCAGTCTATGCACTTATCTCCAGGACGTCACTTCTTCCCGCTGCCTTGGCTTGTGGCACAATGACCCAGTCCTTGAAAGAGGCCTGGGAAGGAATCAAGCGTCTTGGCAGCCGCAAGCCCAGTTCTGGCTGCACATAGATTTTTTCTTTGGTTTTCTTTTTATGATCAGCTAAAGATTTCCTTTGCATCTGCCAAGGAACTATTTTCACAAATAAGTATGTAAATCCTCGGTAAATGTATGCTAATTACTTATTTTAATTACAATGTAAATAAGTAATTACTGAATAATTTTAAAGTATTTACATGGGGACTGTGTGATTTAAAAGCTCACTTGTTGGAAGTATAAAACTATAAATTTTACAGTAATGATCCCACAATTTGCACTCTCTGGCCAAATACAGTTTCTATGTGCTCTGCAAGAGATAAATAGTCACATATTTCCCTGGGAATTACTGCATAATAACAAAATTATTAACATGATAATTTTGCCCTGATATGTGAAATATTGTCCTTACACTGAAACAAAAATGCACATTAAGATTTTCACAAATATTAGTGAAAATTCATTCATCTGACCCATGGCAAAGTTTTCACTGCAACCACGGAGAATTTCCCAAATGGGAAAATTCTGAAATGACAGGTGTTCAGAGCTGGAAAAATATGCTTTAAAAACACAAAAACAAAAAAATGTGGAGCAAACCTTCAAGCTGCCCTAGGCAGACTCTGCATTCCTAACTTCATGGTCTGGAGAATGGTGACACCTCAATTCTGGCCCCGGTTCTCATATAATTTAGAGCAGCTCCAGGCTGAATCAGCATCCCATGGCTGTACACCAGCTTCTCTGATGATGGGAGGCCAGTTTAACCTTTAAGCCTCTTCATATGGCTCATCTGTGTGCTTGTGGTCGTGCATTAGATTTTCCTATATCTATTTCATATAGCACAGTAAGAACATATAAAATCTTTGCAAAGGCAGTCCCTAAAAGAAGCAGTGAAGGGATTTTTCATACCTGTAAGTGCCTCATTCTGTAGGTTCCAGCGAGGTTCCCTGGTGCATGGACTTCGCCAGCACAGAGCTGCTGGGCCCTACTAGGGAATGGCAATCCGTCCACCCTAATGCTCTTGTGATGGCTGCTGTACAAGAACCATGATCTTAGACTCTAGGCATCCTTACCAAAACTAAACAGGGGATGTATGACTGAGATGCTGCTGTCCTGACCTGCCCGTCCAGCCTGGAGTTGGGGGCACCAGCTATCAGTATCAAGTGGCTGATTATTTTTTAAATGCAGGCCAGTATTAATATTTCTGTCTGGGTTTGGTATAGAGGGAACCAGGCATCGTACTCCAGGGAGCCAGCTGAGAGAAGGTGGATCATTCTCCTCCCCCAGGGCCTGCCTCAACGGGCATCAGACTGAGGCCTGAGGGCAGGTAATCATTTCAAGTTAGCTGTTGAAGGTGAGGAACCTCCCTAATCTTCTCCTTCCGAATGCAGTTGAGGGGACAGAGCCATGGGAAATCCAGCAAAAGCAGAGCAGGAGACAGAGGCCAGATTCCTGCCTTTGTGGCCACCGGCTACCTGCCCGCTCATGGTGGCTACTGTCAGTCAGGATGAGCTGTCTTCCCTCGCAACCCATATCCGCTGGGCTGCAGGGAGTCATGAAAGCATCCTGCAGCAAGCGCAGCTGCCCCAAAATAGCAGTTGGTGGACTACTTGGAGCTCGGAAGATAAGGAATCTATATACAGATCTTGTATTCCAGCTTGTGATGTTCTGTGTCATGCCCAGGTGTGCAGCTTGCCTCCAAATCTTGCTATTAATGACGTTTGTGCAATAATATGGATTTAATGGAACAGGTACAAAGGGAGGTTAGTTACCATGGACAGATTATGGCCTAAAACAACTTTCACTACAACATATGCATGTATGAGGTATGCGTGAACCATGTGACTTGTGTACTGGCACAGGGATACAACTGTAGAGAGAAAGTAAGATCAATGTATTTCCAGCATGGGACTCCCCTGGGCCATGGGACCACTCCCATAGCAGGCGGGATTTATTGAAAAAACCAGCACCTGTGAGCCTAGGGATGTGGGGGCTCATGCCCCGGGGAATTCACCAGCAATCAGTGGACTCCAAACCAAACACTTGCAGCAAAAGACAGGTACGCAGGACAGCGTCACCCACCCCCTAGTGCTGTAAACAGGCCCAGTGCATTCAGTGGCCATTAGACAGGGATGCCCCTGGCGTACAGAGCTGGGCACTTGTTCTAATTCTGTGCATTTCCTGCGAATACAAAACCGAGAGAGCAGCAACTTGGCAGGAAATGGGCTCTCAAAAGGCGAGTTTATAAACAGTTAAATTATATTTGCTGTGGGGTATTTTTTTATTAATTTCATTGTGATAATATGTTAAACACCAGCACTGTGAAAATTAGTGTTAATGAACATGAAATGTGTTGGACAATTTAAATGGTGTATATATATCACCTTCTGTATTATTGGGATTGGCCCACTAGTAATATCCTTTTATCGATCTCTTGCATTTCTCCTTGGCTCTGTCCCTGTGGAAGTGGTCATGAAGGACACAGTAAGCATACAGCTATCTGAGACATAATCTTTTAGCACTTTAATAACACAGTCAGCAGCCATCACCTACCAGCTCTTAATAACTGTCTCTGTCAGCTCTTTAGAATTTGCACATTACAGAGTCCTTCTAAATCTTTCTTGAAAAGGCCAGTCACATTAAAGAGCCCTACCTATGCAACTCAGCGGTGCTCCCTTCCTTCACACTCCCTCCCTCTGCTTCGAGGAGGCTGTATAAATAGTGCTTCCTCCCCCAAAATAGCAATTGTGTGGGCTATTTGGAGCTAGGAAGATAAGGAATCTATATATAGATTTTGTATTCCAGCTTGTGACATTCTGTGCCATGCCCATGTGTGAAGCTTGCCTCTAAGTCTTGCTATTAATTACTTTTGTGCAATAATATGGATTTAATGGAACAGGTACAAAGGGAGGTTAGTTACCATGGACAGATTATGGCCTAAAACAACTTTCACTACAACATATGCATGTATGAGGTATGCGTGAACCATGTGACTTGTGTACTGGTGCAGGGATACAACTGTAGAGAGAAAGTAAGATCCTGCCTAGATGAAAACCTGCCTTAGTGTGACATTACAATAAGAGCTGGCTGAATATTCCAAAAGCAAAAGTCATAAACAGAATGTTACACACACATCCATGTGTTGTACACTTAGACACATCACAGACATTAAGTGTCTGTGACTGAAATGTTCAAACTTGGGTGACTAAAGTTAGGCACATAAATAACGTGGCCTGATTTTTCGAGGGGCTGAGCAGCCCTTGGAGGTATGCAATTTGTGTAGCTAATCGTATTACATACAAAAAGCTGCATTGAATGATGCTATTCAGGTTGCAAAGTCCGAAGTTAGGAAATGCTAGAGTTAAGATTGCTTGTGCAGCCTTAATTCAACGCCCATGTGTGCATGCATTATAACGTGATCTTTAATGACTTGGTCACACTTGTTTTTCCACAAGATCACCACTGCCTCATTCAGTACACAGGATGGACAGTGCTCAGTGACTGGCTAGCTGCTGAATATTTCTTTTTATCTTCAACATTCAATGTGCAACCCCCTGTCTTATTTACCACACGAGGTGCAAACCCTACACTGCAGAATCATTAACAAGGTGGGTGAGCTTCCAAGCTTCACAGAGCTCTTCTTCCGGCCTCTGAAGAAGCAGGTTACAGAAGAGCTCTGTGAAGCTCAAAAGTTCGTCTCTTCCACCAACAGAAGTTAGTCCAGTAAACGCCATTACCTCACAACGCGGCTACAACACTGAAAATAATTTCCTCATTGGCTTTTCTACACTGCTCGTCACCATAATATCTGAGTGGTCACAAACATTAATGACTTCATCTTCGCAACAACCCTGTAAGGTGAAGTGCTGCTATTATCCTCATGCTACAGATGGGGAGCTGAGGCATAGCAAGATTAAGGCCAAAATTGCCAAGTGCTCTCTGATTTTGAGTATCCAACATGGGATGCCTAGGGCTGGTTTCTCAGAAGACTTAGCATTTTTATAGCACTTTGTACGTCCAAAGCACCACCCCCGCTGACTGTGGTTCCAGTTGTGAGTGCTCAGCTGGTCTGTAAATCTGGCCCAGGGGCTTCAGGTAGGGCACCCAGAAACTGAGGAACACACGCATAGTGACCACTTGTAAAATGTTTTTTTTACTAAGCGCTTGACTTAGGTTATTATATTAAACTATGTTGTAAGAAAATTCCAAAGTTATTAAAAAAACAAACTCAGAAAATAGCCTCTGACTGAAGCATGGTCACATAAGTCTGGGAGTTTGAGCATGCCCAGTGCTGATGGTCTCTTAGGGCTTGTCTACATCACAAAGTTGCAGCGCTGGTGAGGGGGTTACAGCGCTGCAACTTAGGAGGTGTACACATCTGCAGGGCATCACCAGCGCTGCAACTCCCTGTTTGCAGCGCTGGCCGTACTCCCGTTTTGTCTCGGGTGTAGAGGATCCAGCGCTGCTGATCCAGCGCTGGTAATCAAGTGTAGACACTTACCAGCGCTTTTCTTGACCTCCGTGGAATAAGCAGGTATCCCAGCATACCTGAGGAAGCCTCTGGTAATCAAGCAGGTCTCCTTCCCCGCTCTGCAGGGGGGTTTGGGGAACGCGAGAGCAAACCGCGGCGAAGCTGGTCTCCTTCCCCGGTTTGCTCTCGCGTTCCCCGAACCTCCGTGCAAGCAGGTCTCCTTCCCTGCAGTTTGCAGGGGGGTTCGGGGAACGCAAGAGCAAACCGCGGCGAAGCTGGTCTCCTTCCCCGGTTTGCTCTCGCGTTCCCCGAACCCCCCTTGAAGCCGCCCAACAGCGCTGCAGTGTGGCCACATCTAACACCACTTGCAGCGCTGGTTGCTGTAAGTGTGGCCACTCTGCAGCGCTGGCCCTATACAGCTGTACTAATACAGCTGTAACAACCAGCGCTGCAAAATTGTAGATGTAGACATACCCTTAGAGAGCTATGAGACCAAACTCTAACAAGCCTCTACTGCATATGTGCAAAGAGTGATTTGTCAGAACGTCACAACTTGCTCCACTGTTGGGAGATTTTCACAGGAACAGCAAAAGGCACTTTCCTGACACTTAGGTGATCCTTCTGCCAAATGTTAAGTCCCTGCCCCAAAGCATGGAGGAACCAATAAATGGTTGTAAGATTGTTTTTTACATTGGCAAAATACATTTTTCTTTGGCCTTGTTCTCAGAAACGGTTGAATCATTTTTACTGAAACTTCCCAGATAAATTCAGTTTGAGGCAGACACCTGGAATGGAAAAAGTGAGTGTCTGAAAACAAGATTTTATGACAGAAAGTGTTCAGCCTTAATTAAGGACATATTTGCTAGCCCCACCTATATGTGGTCTGTGTGTTTACAGATATCCATACAGAGAGATTATTTTATTTAGCAGTGAATGTATATGTGAATAGATAAAATCTAAATGCATACACACAAAATCTAAACAGTACTGTTTTTTGAGGGAAATTTCATAAAATATTTCCCAAGGGAGAGGAAATTTAAACAGACTGTAGAATAATGTCTAGCTGAGGGAACTATAATCTCAGTATCCCCAGTTTTTCTTTCCTTTGGGGGCAGTGTTTTGCAGCTATTCCCTGAAAGATTGGGCAGTATTTTTAATTATATTTTTGCTAAATGTTTGTTTTTATAAAGAATGTGGTAAATTCAATAGTGTTTTATTGTTTGAGATTCATAACCAACATTTCAAAGTAAACTTAATACACAGTGGTTACACTTTAAAGTGTTGTAGTTAATAAAATGCATAAAAATAAATAGGAAAATCAATGCTTTTGTTAATATTTTACCATTTTTACATATTTTTAAATTCATAGCCGCTTACTAGCACATCAGAAGTGAAGTGTGAGTAACTGAAAACAATGAACAGAAAAAATTATTTGTGGAAAGATGGGTTAATCTTATTAATTGGCAATGGACTGGCTTTTGAATGTTACAGAACGTATTTCCAGGGGAAATCAGGCAAATGCAGAATCTCACCAGCTTTAGGAAGTGCTGCAAAACCTTCCTCTTTGAATAAGGCTTTCTACCATTTACATCTCCTTCTACCCAATAAACAGAGCTTTTGGCATAGGCACGGGAACTAGGGGTGTGGGGTGCTGCAGCACCCCCAGCTTTTATGCAGGGCTGGGAGGGCTTGCGAACCAACAGCCAGCCCTGCTCCACGGCCACTGGCCCCATGCCGGGGGCCCCTCTTCCAGCTCTGCACCCGGGATCCTGTGCTCAGTACTCAGCTCCCCAGCCCAGGCTCAGGTCATGGCTGCAGGCCTCACTTCCCAGCCGCTGGCCCCGCACCAGGGCCCTGCACCTGGGACCCTGGTGTCTCTAAGCTGGAGACCGTTGTGTGGTACATAGCACCACAGATACGTGCAGCTCGGCACCAACTGCAAATACAGGGTAGGGACCCTGGTAACTGTGCAGCATTGAGCTTCCAGTCCCTGCACACAAGTGGGTAGGATGTGGAGTGCACAGAGTGGGATGTGGCCTTTATAGCTTTGTGGGATGGGTGGCTCTTGAGAGCTTTCTGAAGGAGGTGAGGGTGCTGGGGGAGCGCTGCCTGAGGGCTGCTCTGAGTGCAGGTAGAGGCTTGTGAAAGAAGGCTCGGAGTCAGTAAAAGGCAAAGGAGGCACATGGGCCCGGCGAAGAGAAACTGGGGCATGGGAAAGGCTGTGTTTTCAGCCTGAGGCAAGGGCTACAAGCTGATGGAGTCGTGCTGGGCCTTGCAGAGGAGGACACTGTGCATGAGCCTGGCATGGCAGGAAGAGTGAACGGAGGAGATGGACAGAAGATATGGCCAGAGTGGAGAGAGCTCTGTGTTCAGGAGGCTGGTACTGATGGAAATGTGTCTGGGAAGAGGCGCTGACTCTTGCGTTTCTTTGGTGCTTTGTATAGGGAAATGACAGGGTTGGAGGCTTGGTTTGGAACAAAAAGAGGGGGGCAGCTTTCCTGTCCTGTCTTCAGCCAGTGTGCTTTGTGGAGAGGTGTGAGAAGCAATCTTCCTATGTGCTGTTCAGAATGTCTCCAAGACTGACAGGCCTGGCAGTGGAAAGCCTTTCTCCAGCCCTAGAATAGTGATTACCTGCCTTACTGAGACAAAGACCTAGAGAAGTTCATGGAGGATCGGTCCATCAGTGGCTATTAGCCAGGCTGGGCAGGGATGGGGTCCTAGGCTCTGTTTGCCAGAAGCTGGGAATGGGCAACAGGGAATGGATCACTTGATGATTCCTTGTTCTGTTCATTCCCTCTGGGGCACCTGGCATTGGCCACTGTCGGAAGACAGGATACTGGGCTAGATGGACCTTTGGTCTGACCCAGTATGGCTGTTCTTATGGTCTTATGTAGTGCATCCCTGACCTAGAGGTGCCACTAGGGTGAGGGTGGGAAGGATCATTCAGCCTCTGTGGCCTGTGCAGCCTTGGCCTCTCTGGCCAGGTATCGCCAGATGGAATGGTTATTTCTGTGATGCAGTATCTGGGAGCTGACCTGGAATGAATCATCCTCTGCTCCATGTGCCAGGAATTCCCATCCACCAGATGAAACTTTAAAATACAGTTCTTAAAGAAGGGGACCAGAGCACTGATGCAGAGAGGAGAAGTGACTTCTCCAAATTGGACCATCTCAGGAGTTTGTCTCCCAGGCCTGTATTGAGGCAGGTTATAGTAGGTGTTGCTGTCTTCTTTCTAATAAAACTTGGATTTGCATTTCTGTGCTGTTAACCTGGATTTTTGTAGCTTCCGAGATACCCAGCAAAGGTTTAAAGTATTTCCTTATATGCTACACACCAAACTAACCAGAAGACATTGTTCCTTGTACATAACTAGAGACATCTTTCTTGCAGTGCAGCTCTCTGGATGCCGTCTGTGCATATAAGCAGAGTTTGGGAGTCAGCTCTGGACTGTTTCATTTAGTCTCCAGGTTTTTCAGGGTGTACTCTAGTAATGTAATTGCTTTATCAGGCTGTCCCACAAGACCCAGTACTGAGGTACCAAACTGCAATCTATATCCCTGTTATAGAATTTAGATGCTTATTATTGCATCGGGCCTGTGTCTTGGACAGAAATGGAATTTCCGATGGCATTAGCCTTGCTGTCAGTTTGCAATCTTACATTTCCTCTGGCCAAAGAGAAAAAACCAGAATCAGACTAATACGCCAGCAAATCAAAGGAAATAACTAAACTACAAAGTATCAAACTTAGTCTATGCAAATCCATCCATAATACGTCACACGATTCCCCATGAAGAAAAACAATCACACTAACACTAGCAATTAAGGAGGTGAATCTCCTCCTGCGGAATGCAAAAAAAGATTCACAATGAGACAGAAAAGCTGGAGGAATAAGAAACTCCATTTTCTTTGTGACTTTCTAAACCACACAGTGTTAACAGCCACATGGAAAATCTTTCTCATTAACACCTAGGGCTCAGGGGAAATGCTGCCCGCGAACGCCGTATTGCATATAACCCCAAACCCTTTAGGACCTTGAGAGGCTCAGACGAACTGGAGTAATGACCTGGAAATAGTCCTCTGGGCCTGCTGCAATAATGATGTGGCTGGCTGTATTTTTTTAATATGAGGAAAGAGATTAAAGAAAATAACAGCCCTGCTCGGCTCACTCATTATTACCGAGGTGAAGTGACCACTAAGAAATGATGACAGAAACCTTGTTCACAGACAACTGGCACCAAAATGGTGCTACAAAGATTTCAAATGCTGCCTGCCTGAAGGCAGCATAATAAACGCAGACACTCTCGGATACGGATGGATCATAATGAAAAATAAATTTGCAAAACAGTCTGATATGAGTTAATCCATAAAGTATTTTATTACTTCATTTTCTTACATTGAATCCATCATGCATTTTTCTGGCAGCACATTTTTAATTACTTTTAATTTAAATATATGCATCTGCTGCTCAGATTGGGTTTGACATTGGTAAATTTAAAAAAATAACAGCAACTATTATTGCCCTTCTCTTCCCCACACATCCACACCTCATCTCATCTAGAGATGCTGGACCACATCCTCAGCTGACATGAATCACCCTGACTTCCATGGGGCTGTACAGCTCTGCACAGGCGGGGCATTGGCCCTGTAATTCTGATACACATGGATCAGTCTGTGGGTGAACCTCCAGATCTGCTGACTCACAAGGGGTTCTCTGGTGCCATGTGCTTGGCCCACAGAATGAAGTCCTTTTTGGCATGGATTCAAACACTGGGGAATAACTACCCTGGTGGGCTATGACCGCTGTGTGCTCACGCCACCGCGCCTGGCGGAAGCCGAGCCCAGCAGAGTGCATGCCTAACAAGAAGCTTTGGGCCAGGCTGCAGTGCAGGATCCATCAGGCTGACACTGACCCTGCCCCATTCTCCTGAGAGCAAACCCCATTGCAAAGCCAGAGAGCCCCCCTGGCTCTGCCACTTGCCTGGCATAGGAAATGACTGACTGACAGGTCCCCGAGTGACCACTGCTGTAATTCAAGTTGCATCGTGATCTCTTCTCTGCCCCCCTCAGCCTTTCCCCCACCCCACTGGTGCTCAGTCTGAGACAGGCTTGTCCTGGGGCTGCCACAAGGGGCGCTAAAGAGAAGCAGACCTGCCCGGGGGCAGATAAACCCTGGGCTGGCAGTGAGCAGGGTGAGGAGAGGAGTAATGAGGAGAACATCTTCTCCCCAGGATCAGCTCATGCTACCTGGAATAAGGATGACTCCTGCTGCCTGGGGCTGCCTGGGGCTGCACTGGGGTCAGCCCAGGGAAGCAGGATGGAAAAAAAGAGCAGAGCTAGAGATGGGACTTGAGATGGGCCAGAACCTGAAATCAGAACCTTGCTGGATTTCATGGGTCAAATTCCCAAGTCCAAACCTGCCCCTAGAGTTCTGGGTGTGGACTGGATCTAAAAGCAGAAGGGGCCTATTTTCTCCTCTAGTTTTGATTTGCCCCAAGAGGGGGGAAATCATCCAAGCGTGGCTCACAGTTTCTCAACATGGTCAAAAGGCCCCTGGCCTCGAATCCTCGTTTGGCCCCATGTGGGAATGAGCTGCAGAGAGGAGCCCCAGGCCCTGTATTTGACAATGCCCCACATCAGAAAGAGGAGAGATACCAAAGGCTGTAACAGAGGGACAAAGCAGCCCAGGCTGCTGGCCCAGAACAAGCAATTTGTAGTGGGCTTGAGTTTAAATCCTTATCGTAAATCTTGAGAGATCTGTGTGTTGGCTAATTCTCATCAGGCTCACCACTAACGAGCCAAATGAAATGTTTGATGCTGGGATTCTGGAATCTAGCCTGCTTTTGGAGCAGGCTCCAAAGCTTTAGTTAAACCATCCACATTCTGCCCATGAAGCCCATTAGCGCCCATCTTGCTCACTGAATGTGGAAATCGGTGATAATGCAAATCAGTTTCCCAAATGTGATTCCTCCAGCCAGCAGAATCCCTGAGTGTGTTGCCCTGGCGCGACCTCGTTGCACATGAAAGTGGCTTTCCCCCGCACGGTGCTATATGTTCTTTCATTGCCCAAGAAACAAAGAGGCTCCCCAGGGAGCGCTGTGCAGAGATCCCCTCTGGGTAACTCTGCCACTGTTGCTTGTTGCTGGGCAAGGGTTAAGGAACATAACGACTGCACTTGGCTCATTCATTACTAACTGATGCAAAAATGACTATTAAGGAATCATGACAGAGACCCTGCTCATTTGTAGCTGGGACAAAGCACAGCTGCCCGGGGCTGCCTAATGAAATCTGAAACCATCACATTTATTTGTCATATGGGTGTAACGCATTTGCTGAGCACCCTAATAAATGTAATAATCCAAATATTCCGCCCATTCTTTTAGAAGAAATACATGTATTGCCAGGAAGCCCCCTAATAATATTTCCTAATCATTTCCTTGCCTGCCAATCTTCCTTGTCGTGCTGAGAGGAAGCCATGGCCATGGAGAGCTGAAGTCTAGATTCTGTCCTGTTAATGTAGAAAATTGCCTTAGCTTGCGGGCAGAAGGTCTGGGAGATGCTCTGCGCTCTAACTCTGCCCCGGGCTTTGGTCCCCAGCTCTGAGGGACATTGTGCTCCCCAAAAATTCTCAGCTCCAAGAATGAATACATAGACGCAGTCATTGGCCAGGGTAGGACTAGCCCATGTTGCCCTACGTGTCCCGCTGGGGTGAGTGTGACATGGGGAAGCTGCTGTTCTGGACTGGGGATGCCAGGGATCCTTATCTGGTGGTTATTGGCTTGGAACCAGACAAGAGCAGCCGCCCTGTGGACAGCAATATTTGGAGGGCCGTGGATGAAAGGTGCTGTGTAGTGGGAAAGTGCTTTACAAATATGAATGGCCACATGTTACTGCATGGGAGGTAAGCAGTGCCCTCCCCATGGCACTGATCGGAGCCCAGAGCTGAGTGACAGTTGCATTAGGAGCCAGTGAAGATAACGTCCTTAGCCAAGAACCTCGCTCTGAATAAACGCCTGATTTATTCAATTTCACCCAGAACCAGTGGGTCCCATTATGAAGTACTCAGTATATCATCACTGCCCTGCACTGGGGCTGTGGGGGGGAGGGCGCACTGATATGACAGCCCATGATGGCTGCAGCCCAGACAGGATCAACACCTTGGCAATGCAGAGTTTCCTTGACTGCCCAATGGTGAGTTCTGTCTGCCCCAGGGAGTCACTATGCCATCACTGCGCTTGCCCTGGCTGGTGAGGTGCCTGCTGCCCTCCCCTTGTCTTCTTCCAGGGGATGTTCCAGGAGCTTTTCAACTCCTGCCTGGTGATGAGTCAGCATCAGTATCTCCCCTGCAAGCCCAGGCTGACTATGACCCTGTAGACGGATGTGTGTCACAGCTGGCTGAGGCAGCCATAGGCCTTTGTGAACAATTGTCATGTTTCAGACCAGCTGTTCCCTTAAAGCAGCAAAACCTTTTATAAACCATCCTGGGGGCCCCCTGAAAGGCCGCTGGGTTCCCACCAGCCAGAGCAGCAATGGGACAGAACTTTCTCTGTGTGAAGTGTGACTGCCCAAATTCCTGCCCTCTTGAGTCCAGCGTTCCTCTCCCCTGTTCTCCTGACCCGGAGACTCCCCCAGCATACCTGGCGTAGCTCCTTTCCCTCAGCAGGTTTTGTGTGACTCGTAACAAATGCCAGGCCGCAGCTGCCCTATTGCTGCAGACACCAAACCCAGCTGCAGCCCACATGGTGCTCTGCTCTGCATTTATCCATGTGTATGGCTGTGGGTTTCATGACTGTTATCTGACTCAGGAAGCCAGATGAGAGACACCTGTCAAGGCAGCCATGTGTTTTCAGCTCAGCATGTTAGAAGGTTGGATTTGTGCTTAGCTGGGCATTCGGAGGACATGGGCTCGTGGAGGACCACAGTGCATTTATATTCCCATTTGCCCCTCTTAATAATTGAAATGGGACCTGTTGGGCCATCTAGCCCAGCTCTTTCTGTGACGTCCAGCCCAATGCTTGGGGGCAGCATTTCATAAGGTGAGGCAGCTTATGGGCCTGTGCAAACTCAGCCTTGGAGCATGTCTGGCAGGGTTTAGCGGACTTGTTACTAGAGCTAGTGAAAACATGGACAAGCAATTTTGCAACCATATCGAAGCTGTTTCTGTCCCTGGGGATCCACAGAGGGCTCCATTCCTCTCAAAATTGGTCTTGAAATCTTTTTTTTCCTTTCAAAATGTCAACATTTAAAAAAATGTTTTCAGAAATTTGAAACCAAACAAAGATTTCCATTTGAAATGAGACACAATGACAATTATCATTTTGTTTCAAAATTTCCTATTGAAAAATTTGGTCAGAAACCTCATTTTTTGGCAGAAAAATTTTTCAGTTAATTTTTTTTTTTTTACTAGTTCTGCTAAATGCTACTTTTCCCCAGCAATCATGTGGTAAGTGTGTGTGCAAAAAAGCACACAGAGACCATGGTAGATTTAACTGCATAAACATCTCTCTTGGACCCAAACAATGAAATTTCTACCATTTTCCTTGGGGGCTTATTCCACATTCTTATAGGTCTTATTGCTATAAAATGTTTTCTGATATCCAGCCTATATTTCCTTTGATCCCTTCCATCAGCCGCCCTGAATTCAGAGAGCTTTGGATTGCCCTAAGCAATGGCTCCCCAACCTTGGTGTTATGCCTTCAAAACCCTAGCAAGTTCCCACTGAGTTCTGTGACTAAACTTCTACGAATACCAAAGGGCTGGCTCCGATTTCCTAGCATTTTCCTTTGCTGCCTCTACCACTAGTTACGTTTTATTGTTTGAGCGAAGAGGAAGCCTTTCAAAACCCTAGGTGATGACCCCAAAGAGGGCCTGCTGCCATGACTGGGAAGATTTCCAGAGATGCGATGGGCCTCTTCCTTCCCCTTCTCCCAGCCCCAGGGCTTGGCCAGTGATCCGAACACCCATGCTGGCTGGAAATAAATCCCACATCCCTCACCACTTGATGCATCTCTGGATATATGTGATTCAACAGACCCAGAGTTCAAGCAAATCCACCATACTATCACTTTCCTCTGCTGGTGCCTTTTTCAGGTGACAGCCGTCCTGTAGAGAGCACACCACGGGCAGAGGCCAAGTGTGCCACTGAGACCTGTAAGTTCCTTGGGGGCATTTTCCCTGTATTGTGTTGGAAGCCCCAGAAACAGCCTCCAGCCCTTTCCTTCTGCTGCTGCATGGCTGGCCAAATGGCTCGTGGTTTGTCCCTTAAAGCACTGGGAGGCATGATACCAGACTGGATGGGCCCTTGGTCTGCTCTGGTCTGAGCAGGAGCCAGGGGACCAGCCAAGAGGAACCAGCAGGAGAGGGAGGCAGGGTGCTGGGCTAGCTGGCCGATTGCTCTGGTCTGATGTAGGGCACCGCCACTGTGCATTTATATACTCGCTCTTCACGCTCCAACATCTCTGAAACACGACGTGGTGAATTGTCCCTGCCCCAAGAGCTGTGTGAAGCACCCATGGCCCTGAACTCTCCCTGTGGATAATGATTTACCACGCAGCCATGACCCTCCCAATGAAACCTGTCTCTAAAAGCGCCTCCACTCCCCAGTGATGGCCCAGATGAGCTTCAGCACGTTCTACCAGTGATGTCCCCGGGTTGTGGCGTGGGGGTGTTAGCAATGAGAGGCTGCCTGGAAGGTGTGGGGCTGTGCCCATGCAGAGCGGGTTCCCATGCGGGGGGATGGGGTTGTGCCCATGCAGAGCGGGTTCCTGTGGAGGGGGAGGGGCTGTGCCCATGCAGAGCGGGTTCCCATACAGGGGGATGGGGTTGTGCCCATGCAGAGCGGGTTCCTGTGGAGGGGGAGGGGCTGTGCCCCTGCAGAGCGGGTTCCCATGCAGAGCGGGAGCCTCATCCAGCTGCAGGGTGTGGGCTGAGAGCAGGTGTGAGTGGAGAGCAGCACTAGAGGATTAATGGAGCCAGGGGTAAAGTTTTATCAGGCTCAAGGCTGTATTCACAGACATGCTGCTGGGAAGGAGCCGCAGGCATCTCCTCCCTCGCTCTCTCTGTGGGCTAGGCAGGGACCTGACAGGCCCCATGGCTCTAGGGGAAGGGGACAGGGCATGTGGCAGCTCCATTGCCGCACATACTGGCAGCGGGCACTGAAAAGCACGCTCCCATGGCCCTCCTGGGCCATTCTCCACAGCTCTACTCCCCAGCCCTGTGCAAGCCAAAGGATGAGTGCCCCAGTCAGGCCGTACAAGGGGGAAGCTGAGCAGGGATGGTTTTCAATCTGCAGGGGACACAGTGAGATCCTGTGTTCCCTGATCGGTCTAGAACCGTAGCCTGCCTGCAGGGCCAGCAGCTCACCTTATCAGCATGGATCTGGCTGGCTCTGTTGTGGGCTAGCAACAGGGATGGGAGCACAGCACAGACAGGTCTGGTGGCAGAGCACCAGCTAGGATTTCACCCAGCCCCACGTCAAACACAACTTCAATATGCTCAACAAATATTGAACTTTATTAGTTTAATTAAATTAAACTTTATTAACCTTTTATTAAAAATAAACCCTCATTAAAATTCTCATTCTTTTCTCCTACAAAGGCACAGCCACTTCTCATTTCTCATTTAAATATCACCCAAAGAGAGTCAATTTCTGAGTGCCCTGGTTGTTGATCAATTGTAATATTCATACAGCCCCAGCCCAGAGCCTTTGAAAGGGAGATGAAATGAAATCCAAACACAGGCCTCAGTGCTGCTTGAGAGAAACAAAGGTGTGCCCTCAGCCCAAGTTCTACGGCCATTTGCTGCTGTTGCCAGTTCTGGGCCGCAGTCCAGAACCCAGCACCCAGCTCTGCACAACAGCCCGAGGTTATTGCCAGTGTGTGAGAGGAAGGACATTCCGCTTGCCTCTTTCTGATTACAGAGCTCAGCCCTCACTAGTCCAAGTCCCTACACAGTTTCTGGACCCCAGCCATCTCCAGCCACAGCCCAGCCTATGCTGCCCACTTCTAGGGCTTTATACCCCATCCCAGGCCAAAACCCCAACACTCAGTTCAACTAAAAGGACCTGAAGTGCTCGTGTGACTAACCTCTCCCCACTGGGAATAGAGGGCTTGTGGCTGGGCCACTTCATGTGACACCATATGCACAAGAATGTGGAGAAGCCTTGGCCATGGCCCGAGGAGCTCATAGTGTAACTCGGGCAGACACGAGGCCTGGGGTAGCAGCTCAAGGGCAGGACCACCTGACTCCTGGGAGGTGATTGTTACAGGGGCTCCCAGGAGCAGCGTTTGAGTGAAGGAAATGAGACACTGCACAGGCGTAGCCCTTGCAATCCTGGCCTGCTTGGTGAGCCACAAGGCAGCCAACTGGAGCCAGTTGTGTTAAAGGGTCTTGTGAGGGGGACACCCATCCATGGAACGGAACTGAGATCACCAACCAGCCCCACCAGCTGGAATGGCCTGACTTGGAATGAAATTAGCCTGCTGTTCTGGAAATTAAATATTCCAGGCTTTCTTAACAGTCCCCAGAACTATCCACTTCCCTCCTGCCATGTTTCCGTCCACACAAATTCGTTGTTCATGGACCACCTCCCTTCAGACCTCTGGGAAACCTGCCACATGTCCTAGGGGTCAGCATCAGCTTCTGCCAGTACCCAGGAGACTCTGTGCTGCTGCTACTCCAGCACAAAGCAGAGAGGATTGTGCACCAGCAGAGCAGAGAGGGAGCAGTGCAGGGCCACTCAGCACTCTGGCCCCTTTTTGCTTGATTAATGAAGACAAAAGTCGTTCTTCTGTGAATATTGGAAAGCAGGATTCTGATCAGGTCAAATGGTTTGAGCCCTGATGAATATGCAGGAGTGCAGAGGAGATAACTGATTTCATTGGAAGTGCAAGCAGGGGAGAGTAATGATGGAGGTCAGTGGGATCGAGGGATCTGTCAGAGAAGGCAAGATAGGAGCAGTAACAGAATTTCTCGGAAAAGGCAGAGAGAAGGGGCACCACATGGCCAAGGAGACTGAGCAGTCAAGAAGCTTTATAAAACTATAGCGCTCTGGCTGCTTCTTGCTGGGTCAGTCATTCCTTTCCCCTGCTGAAGCGTCATATCCTGAAGTGACACTTTTCTGAAAGATGCTTCAGTTCCAGGGATTCAGCATTTCAACTGCTGCTGAATAGGGAAGGTCAGACTGGATCAGATCCCAGGTCCACCTAGCCCAGTATCCTGTCTCTAATGCTGCCTGAAACCAGAAGCATCAGAGGAAGATTTAAGAATCCACTGTAGGCAGATGTGGTGTAATCTGCATCCTATGCTGGGTCTCCTCCTCGGCTCTAATTTATAGTGGTTGGCTTTATTGGGGAGGGATAGTAAACCTCGTGCTTCAGGGATCATTTGTTGTAATAATCATATCAGCTCTGGATAGACTTGATATCCATACACATTTCCAATCCTTTTTTGAATCTAGTTAAATTCTTGTCCTCTGTGACTTCATGTAGCAGTGAGTTCCTCAGTTTAATTGCCCGGTATGTGAAAAACCATTTCCTTGTTTTGGTTTTGAATTTCTCTACATTTAATTTCATTGACTTTCCCTTTGCTCTTGTGCACAAGACAGGGAGAACAGGAGATCATCGTCTCTAGGCTGGTCATTATTTTGCAGACTTTTACCCTTCCTATTTGTCTCCTTTCTAAGGTAACAACTCCAGTCTTTTCAATCTTTTCCCAGGCTCCTAGTCCTCCTCGTCACTATTCCCTACCAGCCCTGCCCAGTTCTGCAAAATTCCTGTTGAGATGGATTGACCAGTACTGCCCAGATGAGGCTGCACCAGTGATTTATAATCTTTTCAATGTTGTCCACTATTCCATTCCTTAGACATCATTACATCTTGTTAGCGTTTCTGACCATAGCTGCCCATTGGGCAGAGGTATCATTGAGCTGGTTACAGCCATGTCCACGTTCCTTTGCTGAGTTGATGCAGTTAACCTAAACCCCTGGAAAGTCTATGAGGCATTTGTATCCATTATTGGAATCATTGCTATTCAGATAGGTCTGAGGAGCTGTCCCCAGGGACGCGACTGTGCGTGTGCAGGGAGATTTCTGGAATAAGTATTTGAAGAGGGGCTGAGGGATAAATAGTAAAATGGATTCCAAATCTCCACAGGGTCCCCCAAAAATTTCTGAGTTTAGCTTTCCTCTGAACATTCTACAGAAACCAGTCCAGCGAGCTAGTCACTACAGGCGCCACTAACACCAATGGCCCTTCCAAATGCCAGTCCAAATGTCCAGAGCCAGAGCTACGTGCTTCTGCAACATGTACGCATCCGTATGTGCTTGCGGCATGTTCCCATCAAAGCAGGCTTTGGATTCGTGTGTGGGCACTACTCACACTCTGGATTGTGGTTTAACATTGATGGGAGAATGAAGGTGTCCCATTAACAGTGCATGACAGTGAAGTCCTCTTGCCACAAAGCAGGAGGAGCATGGGCCATAACAGCACCCGCCTCCTACACTTCCTGCTAGTGACTAAGGCCCCAATTCAGCAAAGCATTTAAACAAGTGCTTAACTTTAAGCTAGTGCTTATGAGCTCTTGACTGTGAAGGGAACTGCTGGATGCTCCACACTTTTGAAGATCAGGCCATTTATTTAGACACTTAAACATGGATTTAGGGAGCCCAACTTTAGGCCTAATTTCTTGCAAATCTTGGCCTCTGTGTCCCAGTTTTCTTGTCCTAGAGCTTCAGATCAATAGCACTATATAAAGCAATAACTAAGTATAATGGCCATGGAACGCCTACATAAAAGCTTAGACGGCCAACCCAGAGTCCATCCAATGAGTGCTGGTTGTGATGGTGGCTTGAACCTCTCCCCTTCCCCCCAGACATTGATCGTACAGTTTGCCAGTAACCACACAATGGGCAGTTCTTAAAATCTGCACCTGCCTCTTCCAAATTCCCCAGTTACAAGAAAGAAGCAGCACCTTCTAGTACAAGCTCTGGAAAAGACTATACTGCAGCCAACTCACTGTAGAAATTACTGCAGCAGTTCCACATGTGGCTGCCTGCCATGCCCCACAGCTCTGGTTTTCTCCTGTAAGGCAGGTCCAAATGTGGCACATTCCCCAAAGGATGGAGCTGGCTTGGCACACAGCTTGACCTTGCTCATCACAGACCAATTCCTGTGCAATAGCTATAAAGAGAAGATATGTTAATTGTAGCACATAAAATCTATGATTACTTCGGCTAATCTGTCAAGGCTGGGAAATATTGACTATTCTGCAATGAGACAACAATTTGCGGCTGCATCTGTGGAGGCGAGGCAAACTGGGAGAGACTTCCTGGCCATTGCAAATGTATCTAGTCTAGTGTGAGTGAGTGAAAGGCTCCTACACATGTAACAGACTTAAAGACACCAGCAGATGACTGCTGACCTGTGGAGGACTTCCAAGGGGATCACACAGATTCAGGACTATGTCTGAGATTCTGGAATGTGCCATTAGAAATCAAGCCACTCAGTCTTAAAAGACAGTTGTATTCATTCCTATGATTTAGCAAGGTACGTACAGAACAAAACTGCAGGGGTGCAGAGGTATTAACTGTCCCCTTTACATGGATGGAAACCCAACACTAGCAATGAGGAAAGCAAGAGAGGAGTGGTGAAGACAATGGTGTAGAGGCTTTGATGCTTACTTGGGGTGTGTTGTATCTTTGGGGAGCAGATCTTGTTAGAAATCCCAAGAATAGCCTCTGCGTACTACTTCTGCTTCCACTTCCAGATGAAGGCAAGAAGCTCAGGGGTACATGGGAATTGTGTATGCTTTGTTTATTGCAGGCTGGTTCTTTCTTATTTCAATCAGGTAACCATCCCCAGGTTCTAGATCAGCTCTCCATGAGCTGAGAGGTTGGCAGGAAGGTATCTAAAATCCTTCAAATCTCTAGACTTCATCCTATCAAAATGGAATAAACCCGCCTGCTGAACGTTTATTTTATTGATATGGCCTGGGTACATCTTTATCACTTGTGATGATGTCCTGCTCCTCTTAATAAGATGAAAAGCTGCTGCATGCATGTGCCAAGCTCACCAAATCATTACCTGCTCTATGGTAAGTGTTTAATTGCATAAAATGACATCATGTTTATCTCTGCAGCATTAGCATCTAGTCCACAGCGTTGGGGCAGTAAACGGGTGTGATATCATCTCTCATTATCTGGACTTAAAATCAATTGCTCTCGCTGCAGCCTCTTGTACAGAGAGGAGCACAATACATTCATGAACATGAGCCAGAATCTAAGTGACAAGATGAAACAGCATAAATAATATCACTTAAAATGTGCTATCTGTAACAATGAAGGGTCTCAAATAATAGAATTATGGATTCCAAAGAGGAAGGCAAGTTATTGAAATTCACACCATGGGAGAATCCGTGTGTGCTCATCACCAAAATCAGTTATAAATTAATTTGATATAAGGCTGGACATGGGTTATGTAAGATACTGATATCACTAATCATCTTATTTTATAGATATGTTCGGTCATATATCATTCATTTGGTTGCACAACTTGACTAAGCAAGAATTCAAGATGTGGGTCAACAAATTTTCTTCTTCAGGCTTTATGTTAATTTCACTTAGACCCAAGAAAACAGTTCTCTTGGCAACTTATTAGTCCCATTATTTCAGAATTTTCTTCAATGAACCATTTTTTAGCTATCAAAATATTTAGTTCCAGCTGACTTCAGTGATATAGACTTCAGATCAACTGAATGTATGAGTTTAACAAGATATAGTCAAATAGCTGTTCTTTACAGAGTTCATATTTCTAAATACATTGTTAAGGTATAAATAATCTTTATGAGAAGAGAACGCTTACAGTCTCTTGACCCTTCCTGTACTGATTCCTGGATAATTATTTAGTACCTACTGACCGTCAATGTTTTTTCACACGAGCAGTGGAAATCCTTAAACTTTGTTTACTTTTAAAAACAGGGGGAAGAATGCTTTTCATCTCCCCTTAACCATCATGAAATCATTCCATGCCCTATGGCTGTACAAAAGTTAAGGCTATCTGGGAGTGAGAACATTCATAGCTGGAGGTGGATTATTTGCAAAATCAAAGCCAAACTGGATGACATTCTGTCAGGATATACAAACCATTCAACCACAAGACTATGAGTACTGACCAGAAAGTAAACAAATTCCTTGCACCTACCATGTCATGCACTTCATATTCTAGTACTACAAAGGCAGAAAAATACAACCTTTAGATGGATGCTTTTGCAGCCATTAGAAATTTATTTTATTTTATTCTTAACAGGAATTCTCCCCTGCCTCCCAGTCACCCCCATTAAGCAGTGGAAATGTGCTACAACACTGCAGTTCACAAGACAAGAGTGCACCAGGGACTGCAGGTCGCCTAGACCTGGTCACACCCTGTGGAGCACACCAGCTGCAGTGTTGAATATTCCTGATCCTGGGCACTCGGCAGAACACAGCTACTAGCTGAACGTACTGTATTGTGTAAACACTCAGGAATCAGAGGGACAGGCCATCTTATTAACAGCACAAGCAGCCAGTTCAGCCTGAGTCTGCTCAGGTTTCTGAAACATCTAGTTCACACTGAGGATGCTCAGGGTCTTAACACAGCAATTAGCAAATCCCCTCCCATACTAGCGGCAAAATGGCATCTAATCTTGCTGCTGTTGGGTGCCACTCACCTACAGCGCTATGGAGGTACCAGCTGTACCACAGCATTCAGTGTGTAGGCCTGACTTTTAGTCTAAGCATTAGTCTGTACCATTGTAGCTAATAGACCGGTTATTACTTGTGTCCTGCTTTGTTTCTCATGTTCGTATTCCCCCTGATGCCTGCATAGCTTATCAGAATCACTAAAGCTTTTAATTCCTACACCTACGCACATAAGCCGAGATGTTTCCACCAGACACTGGGGGAGTGGCTTAGATGTCAGTCTGTGATCTACAACTACTCTTTTTTCCCTTCTGCCTGGGTAGGAGCTCCTTCCCCAATACCCCTCAATCCCCTCTGGACATCTTTTGGTTCTAGCCTGGGAGGCAGCAACCACTCAAAGCACAGGACAAATTGCACCAGTAAAATCCAGCCTCTCCTGGTGGTGAGCAGCCTCTGCCAGCACATCGAGGTCTCAGAGAGGGAGATGTGCACAAAGGCACTTGGGGCAAAGTCCTACTCTGAAGAGAAGTGCCAAGGAACATTGAGTACCCCCACAGCACACAGTGTGTAAGGACTCATCCAAAGGATTCCTGCATGGCAGGCTGCACGGAACTCTGCTGCCCTTCGCTGGAGAACAAAGAGGGCAAATCACCCCTGCTGGGATTCCGACTTTCTAGTCCATAAAGTCCTGGAATTGCAGATTTGGTCCTTAGGCCCAGTCATCAGTATGGTGCACAGCTGGTAATGGCTAAAGCCCATCCTGGAAAAGGCAGTTTTCCGTTCCTTTACCCAGGGTGGGAAGACTCAGATGGAGGCAGAGGGAATAAATCTGAGGGAAGAAATGGGGTGAAGAAGAAAGAGAACCCATCAGCTCTCTGGAGTTCAGGCCATGTTTGCTGGAAAAGGCCAGCTGCAAAGGCACCAGTGAGCTGCAACCTTGGATTCTCCCAGAGATCCAGATCTTGCTAAAACAGCCCCGCTTGGAGTTAATGAAAAGCGAGCAGAAGGGGACAAACTCTGCCAACCGACTGGTTCACAAGCAAAAGGCCAAGATGGATTCAAGAGAGTTTGAGCCTCAAAGTCAAATATTTTACACCCTAAGCTCTCCGGAGTGGAGAAATTTGAGGCGGGGTTGACCTTTGATCTTTCATTCTCCCTCCTGGTGCCCATGTATCTGGCATGGCTGTGTGCCCTGCTCAGGCAAGGTTCTCTATCCTAGGTTTGCCAGTGTGGGTTTCAGACCAGCTGTCAATACAAATTCTGGATTCCCTTGCTTTTACTGGGGTTAAAGGAAACCTCAGTTCTATTAACAGAGTGACTTTTCAGCCTTGTGATTTGGTGGGTTTATTTTAATTATGATAAAACTAAAATAAATGTTGCCAAAATTCCTACTGAAACCGCAAAGCCTGGTAAGGGATGCTAGAAAGATGCCAGAGGAGAGGGATGAGACACTACAGAGCTTCTTAGCTAGGTCACTGATTCCAATTTGCTACTAAGGCCTAAGAGCTGATTCCACCAGAGGGTGGTGTGGGTCAATGGCCTACAGCACAAGTAGTAAGTTGCTCATTCTCAGTCCAGGACCTAGAGGGCATGTCAAAAAGCTCTCCATCAGAGCTGGCACTACTGGTGTCCCTTAGAAGGGTCTCAGTGACTAGTTCAAGCACTGGTTGGGCACAGAAAATAAGTGATACACTCTTAGACGTATCCCTTCATGTCAAGGCTGGGGAAGCTAGACTTGCCACTATCCATGGTCCACGTGTGCTAGGGGCAAATGGAGGATTTTAATCTACGGGGCTGTCAAACCACCGCTTCATGGAAGAGAGAAGAAAAACAGGGCAACTAAGTTTACAGGGATTTGGCAATTCTCAGTCTGTTGGACAGCATCTTCCAGCGTCCCTTTCCAAAAATTCCCGCAAGGTTCTGTGCACCACCTGAACTTTATTATATTTTCTAGCAAGCATCAGGAACTTGTTGATGACAAGCATGCATTTCATTTGCTTACTAAGCAAAACAGTTCAGTGCACCATGGATTCAAAGTCTGCAAAATTCTGTGCAGTGTAAAGAAGAGACTTTTCATTTTCAAAGAGACACAAAGCAAACGGTCTGCAAGCTCTCTGCTTTTGAATGATAAAATTACAAAGGGATAAAACATGCAAGTGTCTTTTCAGGAGAGACTCTTTACAGCTGCGTTCCAAACCCTGGGAATGGGAGTTTGGAGTGGACTTACTAACAGACACGCAACAAAAATTGTATCCACTGAAAGTCTACTGCAGAGAGTGCCTAAGAGCAAGAGAAGTGTGCTCTCAGCTCCTCCCATTTTTATAGCAAGAGCATTCGTTCTCCGTCTCCTGCTGTATGCCCATGTCTTTCTTGCCATTGGGGGTCACTGTTCCAACAAAAGCTACAGCTGTTTCTTTCTCGGATGATTAAAAACAATATTTCCGCTACGGCCGTTTCCTGATTTGGCTGATACATTAAACTAGAATGAAAAGGGGTTTGGGGGATTTTTTTTCCTCATTTACAGCAACTTCCTGAACTTCACTTTGAATTTCCTCTTAGCTCCAATGAAATACAGTTCATCTGCCTCCAAAACCTCCCCAGAACGAGATGGAAAAGAACCCACGAAAGACTGTGTATCAGAGCGAGGTCTCCCTGCACAAGCAGGACCTGAACAGAGACTACAGGCAAGGAAATAAGTTACTTTAATTGAGTGTCTGATTCCAGTTTTATTTTTTCTTTCACTTCAGATTTCAGGTGGGGGGACCCCAAGCGTCAATCAGCCTTAAAACACGTAAAACACTTGAGTTGATCTTATTTCTTCTACACACCGTATTCCAGCCAAACATTCTCTGAATGTTTCATTAAAGCCCAGTTTTAACATGCTTCCTTAGGGACTTTTTTCCTGCATAGAGAAAAACAAATATGGGATTGAATATCTACTACAGAGAATAAAAATCTGCATCTTTATTCCCTTGCACCCTGCTTGGAGAAGGTGCACATCTGGGGCAACACCAGTATTACAAAGCAGCATGCCTTGGCTATCATGGATAAGCAGGTTTAGGGAATCATATGCAGTTTCAGACTCAGAACACAGCCAGGTGATCTTCTATCTTGCAAACAGGTGACAGAGACTCAGCTAGAGTACAGCAAAGCTACACCAAATGTTCTCTCTTCACAAAACAGGCTTTGAAAAGAACATTTAGGTTTAATTTGTTCAGGGTTTTTAAATGTAATTTTAAATCTGTGACTCCACTGGTGAATAATACAATGCATTGCAGGAAATTAGGCTTTAGAAGTTAAGCAAAACATTGATAATGTTAGGTCAGTTTTGGCAGCATAGTCTAGAGTGGAGCCACGTGAGGAGCCGACCCTCCACAGGCATCACTGCAGCAGCTCCACCAGAGCCGCCTGCTGCACCCTCCGGCAAAACGGCGCCCACCATTTATTCTGGCACCCTAGGCGATTGCCTAGGCTGCCTAAATGGTAGCGCCAGCCCTGCAGGGAACTGGAAACTTCTGAGGTTTAATCCTGGCCATTTGTAAAAGTGACTGTTTTGGGGTGGCATTCCCAAAGATACCCATTGAAATCAGCGGGAGTTGGGCACCCAAGTAGCTTTGTGAACCCTCCCTAGGTCCTGCAATGCTAAATGGGGCAATGCCTAAATACCTTTAAAAACCTGGGCCTCAGGTCCTATTGAGAAGGTATTTAGGTGCCATAGGCATCCAGTGGGATTTTCAGAGATGCATCTGAACATCCCACAAGGTGTCTACATGCATCTTCCCTTTCCTAAATACTTTCTGAAATTTGGCCCTGACTCCTTCTGCATTCCTGGCAAGCCACTGAACCTCAGCTGCCCATTAGCAATTAGGCAAGAATGCTTATATCAGTCCTCATACTTTCAAAGGGCCATAGAAGGCCTAAGTGTTACTAGAAACAAAATCCATTTATCTTCAATGGTAATGTTAACTTTGCTCTTACACATGGTGGCTTTCCAATACTTGTTCTCATTCTGTTGCTGCCTGTACAGGTGTGGATTCACCCCTGCAGCACCTCCTGCTAGTGGTGACTTCTGGAAATTAGCTCATTCCAGCTCCAGAGCACCTTCTGCAGGCTGGTGATCCACCTGTTCTCTGGCCCCCATGTCCCTCCCGCATCCAGTACCCTTGCATCTCCCTAGCAGTAATCCCCTCAGTCTTCAGGTCTCCCCTCCCCAGGGAACCCCCCACCCACTATCCCCACCTCACCTCACCTCAGTAAAAGGCTACTGCCAGTCATTGTCTAGCCCCATGCCCCAGGGCAGACTGCAGTATCAGCCTACTCATCACTGGCATGGTTGGGTTTGGACCTGCTGCCTTGGCCTACCCCGGGCTGCCCTCTGCAACCCCCAGTACCTGTTGGCCTTCTGCTAGGCCGCAGCCTGGGGCTTTCCAGGCTGGAGCTCCCCAGCCTGTCCCCAGCCCTGCTCCCCTCAGTTACTCTGTCTCTAACCCCCTGCAGTCAGGCCCTTCTCCCTCTACAGGCAGAGGGAGACTGTTGGCTACCCAGGCTTCTCTGCCTTTATAGGGCCAGCTGAGTCTGTTTGGGGCATGGCCCCAGCTGTAACCACTTCCCCAAATCAGCCCAGCCTTTTAGAGCTGCTTTCTCCAGCCACAGCCCCCTCCCAGGGCTGGTTTAAGCCCTTTAGGGCAGGAGGGGTAGCCATCCTACTACACTACACTACACTACCCTTCTTGCTAATTCTGCCTCTTTCCCAGGCTGTTCTGGGACAGATTTGTAGGCTAGTTAAGGCTTCATATTTCACCTTCCAAGACTTTCTACTGTCTCTTTCTGTAGAATATCTCAGGCAATGTCTGTGCTAAGACTGGTTTACCAGTATAGCTATCCTGGGATGCTGTATCAGCAAAGTCCTCCTCGCGTGGCTGCAGCTTACAGTGTACGAGGAAAGCTGTGCTTTTACTGGGCCAGCGTATTCCACCTGCTCTGAACAAAGTCAAAGAGCAGTTTGCTGGTATAGCTGTGTTGACGCTAGGGACTTTGGCTGGCCCAGTTCTGTCCGTCAGGGATAATGCCTCTACACACTGACCAACAGAGTTAGAGGGCAGTAGCTTTGGTGAAGAGCTGCACTTGCTGTTAAGAAAATAGTTAGTTGTTTATCCCCAGAATGCCCCATTTTCTCTGGATTTACCTTATCTGCAGACATATACATTCTAAAATCCAGGGTCCAAATAAAGCACGCATTTAAGAGCTTTGCTGAAAGTTAAGCATGGGCTTCGGTGCTTTGCTGACTCAGGCTAGGCGAGGAACCCAACACTGGGGTGCAGATTAATGTTCCCTTATCCAGGAGAGCTGTGTATTCTTACACAGGAAATCAGTTTCTCTGTCTCAATCCCACAGCGACTGCAATTATTAGTTTGGTTTCTTATTGCATCCAGTATTTTAGTTTTTAAAAATCTGTAACATTGTTTTTCACAAGTAAGAATCATTCTATCTTAGGATACACAGTAATGCCTGCAACACCGAGATGTAAAGTAGTTGGATCTTGCAAGAAAAAAGTCTTAAAAACCATTAATAGTTGCTTAAGACCTTAATGTCCTGCTGAACAGGATAAGCATGTTGCTGTTCATATTATATAGCTCCTTAATTATTTTACGGCAGGAATCTGTTCTCTCTACCATATCAGTTTTGCTGCTGGATCTTTACAATGCCCTGACAGATAATTCTTTCTTCATGTCTGATGTTTTCTGGATTGCAAATGAGGGAGCCAAACAGCCAAAAACGTAGTTTCAAAGCAGGGCTCAATAATTACCAGCGCAGTGGTTGGACTGGACTGCATGCCATGAAGCAGTGCTCACAAAGTGCTCTGTGGCTCAGCTTTCCTGAATCTGTGTCGTTGCTTAAATTGCATTTGCTTGGAGCTATAAGGATAAGTAATTTAAATGCCAGCAATTGAGACATGCCTTTTACAATTCAGACTATATAATGCCCTACCAAAACCTCTCTGTAGAAAGGAATATGAGTACAAATTAGTTTGCTGAATGAGATGAGAGATTTCTTATTCACAAGTATCTTGCCAGCCAATTTGGAAGCAGCATTCAGACCTGCGCATTTCGCTGATGGCGAGCACATAGCCAGAGCACTTTACAGATAAAATAGAGAGAATCAAAGAGAGACAGAGAAAAGGAATCCAATATGTTTAATTTGATTTTAAATAACAGAAGAAAGGATCTCCCTGATCAGTGCCCAGAATGCTAGCCTTCCCTTTTCAAATATACAGCATGTGCTGGAACTTAAACCAAACACAGCTCACTCATTTGCAGCACATCTAAACACTGGTTCCCAAAACAACTGCAGCAAAGCCAAATGTTTAAATTCTTTTTAAATATTAGTCTAAACCTTCAGAGTATAAATGAGTCTAAATTCTTGCAAACTGGGATAAAAAGCAGGTTCCCTGGTGAAAAAGAATAATTGTTTTGTTAATCAAAGGAAATATCTTGTTACTAGTGTTTACTGGCAGTATCTCAGTCTAATATTTATTTAGCCAATTGATCATCAGTTACAGAAATTAATTGAATGGGGTTTTTTAGCAATATTGTTTCTGGATCAATAGATTTTATAGAAGAGCCTTTTTGTCCATCAACTGGAGGGCAGCTCCTTGAAAAAAAAATCTGACTGCAATTCTACCTTAAATTCATCAGACAATATTAAATAGGTCATTGGTGTAATAAGGGCCAAATTTGCTTCTCATAGATCACTATGGCCAGTGCTCCTAGGGTCTAATTATCCCATATTTGGTCAATAAACCATTAACATATAGCCATGGATGTTAATAACCTTTTCATGAAAAAGTCTTGGTAATTTATGAGATCAACATTGTCTAGCAAAATTAATAAATATTTCATTCTGCAAGATTTATCCTAGGACATTTGTCTGATGTGGGGGAGGCCCTGTGGTGAAAAGAGTGGGACTGCACTAAGATAAAGAAGAAAAAAAACCAATGCCAGGCCCATGCTGGCTGGGTTTAACTTGGGCTAATAAAAATTTACTTCAAATCCTATAGCTAATAAATCCAAAGGGTGTATGAGGGAGTCCAGTAAAACCTGACTTAACATTATGTTAGTGCTATTAACAATATTTATATAGATGTCATTTCACAGGAGGGTTAAAGCTGGTAAATTATGGGGCAGGCATATTGAGTAGCATCATGGAACTGGCATGTCTGTACATAGTCAGGTACTGCAGCCTGCACCTTGCAGGTAACGCAGCTTGAAATAACAGAAAATGGAGGTGCAAGGTTTAGAGCTCCCAATAATGCCTGACCTTCCCACTGCAATAGGCACCGCCTTAAAGTTTAATAAACAGCACCACTGGATTGGTAAATGCTGTAAATTAAATCTTTCCTTCAGATGATGGGGACTCCATTACATTTTTATTAGCTATGTAGCAGTTGTAAAAATGTGACACACAAAAATAATTTTTTCCAGCTGTGTGGTTTAGCAGTAATCATATTTTGCAGTTTCCTGTTTAAAATATTTTCAATACCAAGAACACTAGTCGAAAGGAGATTTTACTCTGCATCCCCCACCACGTGAACTTTGCTTAGTTTCCAGTTTGCCTTTTAAAATGGCTCTTAGCCTAGTAGTATTTTAGAAATAAATAGTGTCTGATCCAGGCTGGAATGGAACAAGCGAAACTACTGGCAGTGGAGGCAGAATCCACATCAGTGTTGGTCAGCAAATGTCTGTGTACGTATCAGAACATTTTCTTGTTTTTATCATTCCAAACGATTTCTTCACAAAGCGCATTGGACACGCCACCCAAATAGTTAGCCATGACAACCAGGACTGGTGGGCTCTGATTCAACCAAGCATGTAAGCATGTGCTTAAAGTCAAGCAACAGTTAAACATTTTGCTGCACTGTGGCCTTAATGAAACTCTCCGGTGGTGAAAGTCACTCACCACTCCGGAGACGACTTATATCCCCCCAGGACTGTGGGGACTGAGGTATATATGAAGCATAGCCCCATGCCACTAGTGGAGTTTGTATTCATACAGACGTGACAGACTATTACTGCTAAAGACTTCTTTGCAAAAACGAAATAGGTTTACATCAGAACTCCCCCCAGAAACTAGCTTTTGTTGTTTAGAATTTCAGTCACAAAAGGTCATTCAAAGTGTGCAGAAATGAGATGCCATCTGGCTTAGCAAGCATCCATTCTACCTTGGCACTGCTGAAGATACTAACTTAAATAGGAGCAACTGGTAAAGACCAATAATGGCTAGTCACCTATGAAGGACCAGCGCTCCATGATGCTTTTACCAGACACTCACTCCATCTCTCGCATCCCTAACACACGCTCCTATTTTAGTTTCTTCCACGGGGGTTTGCCTGCCCTGGCCATTCCAGGCTCAGGTTTATAACCTACTTACCCAGAGGGAAGTTAACAACAGGGGCAATAGCTGGTAAGTGTTTGCAGTCTGTCTCTAGTCCATGCTGCTGCCTCTTTTCCTGGTTAGATTTGTAAATGGACAACTATAAAAATTAAAAACTAAGGCCAAGGCAAAAAGGAGGCACTTCTGCCATACAAATAATGGTGCCTATTAGAGTGAGCAGTTCCAAAGCACCAGGATGTTCTGAGTGGGCGTACAGCCGCCTCTGTCCTCAATCATGCACTGTACACCCCATCACACTTTATGGGGAGCAGCTCATCTCTGCCAGCCAGTGGCACTGCTGCCTCCAGGCAAAATGCTTTAGAGGGGACAGCAAGGCGGAAACGAGAAAATTAGGAGCAAGAGTCGCACTTCTTGGCTTTATTGGATTGATGTTTGTTTCGGCTTCTTGAACCAAAGGCAGTTTGGTCTCGGGCTTTGCTGATTCACTTTCATATTCAGAGCTTCCTCTGGACACCACTTGGCCCTTTTACTCTTCTTGAAAATACACCTACTTGTCCCTGCTTAGACTCTAATGCTGCAGCTTTGCTATGGGTAAACTCAGACATCAGGAAAAGAATACTGACAGGTAATAGTCCCCAAGGCCACCCCCTCCCCCAGGGTTAAACATACAGTAGCTGGCAAAAAAATACATTCTAACATGTTGAGGGGAAGGTCACGGTGGCAAGAAAGAACAGGCTGTTCATATTCCGTGGAATATTTATCAGGGCTTCAGGCTCTAGAGCTGTGCAGGGGGCTAACGTTCTCTACCCAATATTCAGAAGAGGCCATGCAAACATATAAGGCCCTCATGGCAATTTGCCAGCAGTTGGAGGGCTGCACATAATTTGCATAATCTGCAAGACCTCATTGTACCTTTGGGTTTGTAATAAAACTGAATTGGTTCTATTTCAGTGGCTGGTTCATAACAGATACAGTTTTTAAAATCAGAAAAGAGGGAATGCACCATCCTGGACCTGCCATTAAGGGTATCCCCGATTTCCTGCTGACCTAGGAGTATCATGCAGTGTCAGACATCTTGGGGGCAAGGTCCCACACTTGTGTATGCCACAACACCATTGCAAAAATATAGAGGAGCCAGGGACCCCATTGCAGGGCTCCTTAGGGAGCAGAACTTTGGAAGGATTCCAAACACTATGTGATGAGTCTATGTGCCCTGTCAAACACTCCTTTGTCCAAGGGATGTTAGCAAATGTGTAATTCCCAGTAACGCTACAGGGAGCTGCTAGTGCCCAGCCACTCTGTCCACTGTAATATCCCAAGGGGTGTGCAAACAACCCCGACCCCCTGAAGCGGTAAGGGCTTGGATAAGTGTATTTGAAAGTGCAGATTTAGACCAGGAATTCTTTGAAGAAGGAGTAGTGTTTGTTCATACATTTTACCTTCATACAGCACAATGCACAGCTTCTGTGCTACAGTATTAAAGATAACAGTAAATACGCAAAGCAGCTTAAGGTTCTTCCCCGTCTGTGAGCTGTTCCCTTTGCCTCTACATTGCAGAAGGGACCTATAGTGAGGGTTTGCTCCATGTATCTCAGAACCATGCAGGACCCCAGCTGCAGAGCTGTGTGGTACATCTCTGAAAGGTGGCATATGGGGGCGGTGCTGTACCCTGCTTTCATGGCACTTTGACAGACCCGCACCTGCTTCCCTCCCACCCAGGCTTTCCCAGTCCACTCTCAGATTTAGATCGCCTGGCTGGGAAGGCAGCATGTAGCTGCTGCACAAGCAGCTCAGCCAAAAAAATCAATAATCTTTTCAATAAAGCATTTTATCCCTTTATATATATTGTCTCCCATAAAGATTTTACACAGACAAAAAGTTCAGAAGTGGGTGTAAAAAATGTTGGGAAAAAGGTGAAGATACATAAGTAAATTACAAACCAGAGGCTGTTTGTGGTATCTGGGGAAAGGGGGAGTTATATTGATGAGTTTTTATTGATTTACCATCATTCCCAGTGTGGACATTTTCTGGTCTATTATACCACAGTCACGGCATATTCCCATTGCAGTACTAAAGAGGATATATGGACAGCCTGACCTTGGCAATATGGAGATAATGAAATACCCTTAATGATCCTTCCAAAAGATTTTACAAGCCAACTTCAGATTATATCTACTCTGTGCTATGCTAATTGTTAAGAAGACTTGCAAGCTCACCAGGGTTTTATAGCTTGCATCTTAATCACAGGCAGTTGGGGGTTAAACAGACTAGAAACCAGCAGCCTTGGTCCCTGGCACACAGAATTGCCACCAGCACTGGTGGTATTTCTACAGGATGTGGAGTTATTTGCCTTCCCCGTGGAGCAGAGCCCTTCCAGATGAGCCCCAGTATAACACCCACATTTCCCTGCCCGCTGCACCTCACCTGTCCGGAGCTTGCCGTTGCCAGGAGTTATTTCACCAGGCAGAGAGGGAGGCTGGGCCCAGGCCTGAGGTGCTGAGCACCCACAGCTCCTGTGGTGCTGGAGGGTGTTCGGCATCTGGCAGGATCATGTCATCCATGTGAGCAATTCTGGTTCCTCTATGGATTGCAAATGCCTGTGCAGGGGTTACCCTCTGGTGTCACTTGCATGGCATGCTTTGGGGTATTGCGTGGCTTGCTCCATGTTGCCAACACACAATTCATTTACTTTAGCTTCCTCTTAATACAGCTGGTAGAATAGAGCCATCCTAGAGCTCCTGCAAACAAGGGGGCTGGTGTTTTGGCACGGAGATGCTGGTGGTGCTGGGGAATTGGCCAACAGGCAGGCTCCAGCCACCAGCTGGAGCCAAGAAGGCATCTGCCCCCAGAAGAGCTGAACTGCAGTACCAGGGGAATTTCTCAATGCAGATAAGAGTTGCTGCACTTCAGGGTGACTTTGGGGACAACTCAAGGAGATTTACCAAACATACCTGCCTGGAATTGTACCTAGCAGGGACATAAATAGTAGGTTTCACTGTTCTGCTTCCCTTCTCTCACCTCCTCATCCTGGCTGGCAACACAATTACCAGCTCCAAAGTATTATTTTCATAATAAAAATGTTACTTGTAAAGCAAAGGCACAAATGAGTAACAAAGTTATGCAGATTTCAATCACCCCCTTCTTTATTCCCCACTGAGACTGCTAATGACCTAACTCAAACCTCTGTGAAATCTCTTTTAAAGGCAAATATTAATTTCCTAGCGTGAAAAGGGGAAATAAACTCTATTTTTCATAGGGACTTTGCAGAAAGAAAGATATATTTTCCTTCAAAATGCAAGGAGGATTTTAAAATGTTGTCACTTGCTTTGCATAGACTGGGTAACACAGTTTGTTCACTTCTGAATGTAATCTCTGCCCATAAAGCTTTGCTTTAAATTCCTAAGCTACGTGTTAGGTTCTGACAGCTCTTTAACTATACTGGGAGGTTGAACCCTGCCCGTTATTGCTAACATGAAGTATCTTTGTGATTCAGTGGGAAGAGTTTAACTCCTTGCAAATTTAACTGTTGACCAGTTCTTTCCAACAATCAGCGTTTTATAGCAAAAACACCAGAAGCTAGTTACCATTTCAAGTCATCAGCATAGTAGCACTAGGCTCACATGTCGAGGGGTTGCACGGGCCCTCATGTTAGCACCTGGTTACCTTATCAGTCTTCCCAACCTGCTAAGCTGAAAAGAATTGAAATGAGGAACACACAGAAAAATGAATAGAGTAGGAAGAGGCTTGTTGTGATCGGAGATTAATTTCTTTTTCATTAAAAAATGCTGAAAAATTTGACCTTTTTTTGGCCTGCTCTCCGAATCAGATTCAGTGTGGCAGGGGTAAGTTAGGATCACAGAGTTGGGGCCTCTCTGATGTTGAACAATAATTGAGAGGTACAATTTGTTCCTCGGGATACAATTGATGGCATTGTCCAAACACACATCATGGTTACTCTGCAAATGTGTGGTCTATTACCTCCAGACAAAACAGCATGTGTATTGTTGTCTGCTGCATTTCCACTACTACCTTAATGATGCTAATTTGGGGTGCAATATTAGACCAAAAATAGTCATCAGTGTTTGCTGAAAATATATTTTGTAACTTACCTGCTCTCCAAATCTAATTGTCCAAAGCAATAATTGTGCTTGATTCCAGGGAGCCAGAGGAATGGGCTGTGGGAAAGTTTTTTTCCCTGATTTTACTCTTTTTTACCAACAACTGCAAATTTCATCTTCAGACATGAGTTCCACTAGCAGTTTGAAGGCCTAGATTTTAATGATTCAGGATGGATTGTTTTGGCTACTCAAACCTCACAGACTAAAAATTGGCACTTTTTTGTAATGAAAGCAATCACAGCAAATCTGAAACACTTCTAGGAAGTGTAGAAACAAAGCCCTTCTATAAGGGCCTACAGCTGGAAGTGCTTTTGCATTAGTCCTACAGAATTTGAGACGTTGATCACCTATCCAGTTTTTGAACCATTCTGCTGAACTTAATATAAAATTTTCTCTGCTCTGGAATTCTATAGGGTAGTTGGTTTAAAAAAAAAAAACCCATTCCCTATGGAAATCGATTCTCTATTAAATTCCATAGGTTTTTAGAATACTGTCTACAGTGCTTAGATACGCCTTTCCCTTTAGGGCGATGCCATGGCCACTGGAAAACTGCACATGGATGCAGGCAGGCAGACACCACTGCAAATGGTTTGTGGGTCTTTATCCGGCCTTTAATTACCCCATGACTAGATCTCTACTGAACTGCAGCTGCCACAGTTGTGATCAGATTGTGCATCATGGCATTGTCTACCTTGGGGGTACGGTACACCTGGGGAAGGGAGACAGAGCACAGACCTGCCTGAAGTGCATACCACTCTCACACGGGTAGCTGCACCTTGTGGCCCAGAGCATGACAGACCTCTGCTACTTCTCGCTATAGTTCATGAATCCACTGTCCATTGTTCCGGGATTCTCTGTCTCTTCTGGGCAGTGTCTGTTCTGCTGTCGGATGCACTACGCTGGGGTTGGGGCAGCAATGCTCAGTACTGACACCCTTTAACCCTTATAACAAGTTCCCAAAATGTGCTCACAGATCCACAGGAAACATGTGATTCCGCTGGCAGGAAGAGGAAGAAAATGTGTTGACTTCTTCCACATTCCTGCTCTGGCCAAGGTGTCCCCTGTATTTGACTCTGAAAATCTGCCTTTCACTTCACAGAAAAATTACTTGTAGGCCCAGACCCCAAAAGAAAACTTTATGGTGTTTTCTGCAGCTGCTTCATCCTCCCCTGCTAGCCCCTCCCTGGCTCCATCAGTCCCTGACCCACTGTCACACCTTCTCATTTCAGACTCTGCTGCTCTCTGCACCTGTTACTCACCCAGGCTGCTTGCTCAGTAACATCCAGGTATATTCACAAATCATGCCGGCAAAGCAAGATGCTATTTTCAGCCTCTTTCCTTACCAGTTAGAATTAGTGGTGGGGCCTCAGGAGGAGGGCAGCAGAGCGTTACTGTTCCTGTGCTGTCCTGTTGGGAACACTCTCATATATCTGAGACCCAACTTGGACGGCAACTCGTCAACAGGAAATGGCAGTGAAAATGGAACGCCCCCTACACAATCCCCTTTCTCTACAACTGTTACGTAGATGTATACGTGATAGCAACACAAAACCAGAGAAGCAGCAAAAGGAAGGCAAGCGCTTTACAAAAACACAGTCTCTGCCTGTACCGCTTCCACAAAACCATCCAGAGATTGTGCCATTTGGTTACAATCATTACTGGCCAATTAGGTATCTGCTCTACCTCACCTGCTCCCGTCTGATAGACACAGGATTGCTACCAAACAATTGCTGTCAGTCAAACAAAGGAAGCTCATTTGGAACTGAAATAAAAATCTAGGCATACACCCTTAGCTGGAAAGGGAAAGGTGTGTTTGGGACGGGGGGACCTCCTTCCAGAAAGGCCATTTGGTACTGTGACAGGGGAGGGTCATGAAGTGAAATAACTAGGTGCCAGCAGTATCGCTCATGGCTCCTTAAGCATGTCCCCCCAACCCCACTTAATAAGCAAGAATATGGAACAAGTAATAATTTGTCCACAAATGTTTGCAGGGAAATGGTTAATATGGGAACTATAGCATTAAGTCAGGCACAGAACTTCCAGTACAAGTCACACCAAGAAGTTGTTAATACCTTTATTATGGGATAAAATGTATTCATGATATTAAAGGCATCACAGTTCTGCCCTGGTGTCACATTTTAGATGTAGCGTAGATAAATGATATATCACTGTAAGAGATCTACAAAAACCATTAGTAACCATGACATTTTGACGTCAGATTTTTAAAAATTCCTAAGTAATCTTTTTGATTTATGAAATGGTGTCCAGGTTCATCGAGACTGATCTCAGATTTATCACAGCCTGGTTAGAATTATTAATGATTTTCAATTTGTAAATCCGATGCCAGCATGTCCAAGTCTCTCAGCGAAATCACAGAGAAGCTGACGGGGAGATTTTGCTCAATCCATAGTTTTTAGCTATTACAAGATTTTTCTCTTTAACTCTTTCCTGCCCTGGCATGACACTAAGCTCTGGTGGGTGCAGCCATCTCAGTGCTCACACAAGGGCATTGTTTTGTTCCAGTCACAAAGGAGGCTCTTCTCAGGCACCATGGCATGAATCATGAGCAGACTGACCAGGAACAAATGAATGGTTGGAGTTTTACCGGCACCTGCTCAAGACCCTTAAAGACTTTAAATTCTAACGAGAACAAAAGCTGATCTAAGCTGGACTGGGTAGCTTTCTCCCTACAATACATCAGAGGAGCAGATGAAAGGAAGATGGGGCAGAGAAAAAAGCACAGACATATCTCTGTGCATCACAAGCTTTGCAACAATATCCTCAATACTAAAACACACCTTGGGTAAACAGACATAAACACCAGCCTCTAGGTAGAATGAATATTTACTTGTTTCTTGGGTCTTTATCCCATCTGTACACATGGGCTGGAAGACATCAGAGAAAAAGCTTTAAGTGCCCAGATGTCTTACATGCCTACATTTTATTTCATCCTTTTCTGCAGCAAGCTGCTTGCTTCCAAGGAAGAAGGTTAGTCTCACAAAAATCATCTATGAATCTGATGTTGGGGGGAAATATGCTGTAGTTCTGTATCTTCTCTTACTTGCCCTTTGTTCACATGGCAGGTGTCACTGAACTAAAAGCTACAAGGTGTCACATGACATTTCCCATTCCAGTAGACTTCCTCAGATATCAACATTTCAGTTTCTAAGAGGGTTAAAGGGAAACTGCCGTGATTCATCCCAACGCCTCCGACAGCTAAATTAATATTTACTTTTCAGAAATTATCTCTGTTCTGTGTATAAAACATTGAATTTTCAAAACATTTTCTGGAATTCCCTGTCAGTGTTTTCCTCTCAGTCGCTGTGAGTGGCAATGGCATGTTTCCCTTGGAGCTGCCACCGCTGAGATCCCAGTGCCCCCCTCCCACCTTCTCACACTGCTCAGAGGAGCCCAAAACCAAGGAAGACCCCAGGAATTGCAAGAGAGGAAATGCCCTCCCCACATTCCCTGTCAGTCGGCACAAACCCCACACAGTGAACTGGGCAGGACAGCGTGGAGATGGGCCAGGCCTCAGATCAGCCTTTCTACCCAGCCCCCTCCCTGGCTGACTGGTAGAAATGAGGCTGTCCTGCAGAAATGGCAATGGAGGGGGATGTCGCTGCGCCCCCCGGGTGGGGGAGGAACCAGCTAGAGAACAGCCCACAGGGGCTTGAATGTCAACCTGAGGCCACTGGAGAACATTCTCCATATGTCCCAGAGATTTGCAGAAAAAGAAAAAACATATTTGGTCTTGTTTGATATTTCTAGCCTGAATGGAAAGAATCTTCTTCGTTAAAAAGGGGAAAATATGTGAACTCTGGGTTTGCAAATACTTTTTATGCACTGATTTAATGTGGATAAATGTAAAGTAATGCACATTGGAAAAAATAACCCCAATTATACATACAATAGGATGGGGGCTAATTTAGCTACAACGAGTCAGGAAAAAGATCTTGGCGTCATCGTGGATAGTTCTCTGAAGATGTCCACGCAGTGTGCAGAGGGGGTCAAAAAAGCAAACAGGATGTTAGGAGTCATTAAAAAGGGGATAGAGAATAAGACTGAGAATATATTATTGCCCTTATATAAATCCGTGGTATGCCCACATTTCGAATACTGTGTACAGATGTGGTCTCCTCACCTCAAAAAAGATATTCTAGCACTAGAAAAGGTTCAGAAAAAGGCAACTAAAATGATTAGGGGTTTGAAGAGGGTCCCATGCGAGGAAAGATTAAACAGGGTAGGCCTCTTCAGCTCGGAAAAGAGGAGACTAAGGGGGGATATGATAGAGGTATATAAAATCATGAGTGATGTGGAGAAAGTGGATAAGGAAAAGTTATTTACTTATTCCCATAATACAAGAACTAGGGATCACCAAATGAAATTAATACGTAGCAGGTTTAAAACAAATAAAAGGAAGTTCTTCTTCACACAGAGCACAGTCAACTTGTGGAACTCCTTACCTGAGGAGGTTGTGAAGGTTAGGACTATAACAATGTTTAAAAGGGAACTGGATAAATTCATGATGTCTAAGTCCATAAATGGCTATTAGCCAGGATGGGTAAAGAATGGTGTCTCTAGCCTCTGTTCATCAGAGGATGGAGATGGATGGCAGGAGAGAGATCACTTGATCATTGCTTGTTAGCTTCACTCCCTCTGGGGCACCTGGCATTGGCCACTGTCGGTAGACAGATACTGGCAGGGCCGGCTCTAGCCATTTCTTGGCCCCAAGCACGGCGGCTCACTGAGGGGGGTGCTCTGCTGCTCGCCGGTCCCATGGCTCCGGTGGACCTCTCGCAGGCATGCCTGCAGATGCTCCACCAGAGCCGGGGGACCAGCGGACCCTCCGCAGGCACGCCTGCGGGAGGTCCACCAGAGCTGCCTGCCGCCCTCTCAACAACCAGCAGAGCACCCCCCGGGGCATGCTGCCCCAAGCACACGCTTGGTGTGCTGGGGCCTGGAGCAGGCCCTGGATACTGGGCTAGATGGACCTTTGGTCTGACTCGTTAAGGCCGTTCTTATGTTCTTATCTGCTGTGCTCTCTAAGGCCAGGTCCACACTACAGCGTTAAATCGATTTAAACAGCGTTAAATCGATTTAATGCTGTACCCGTCCACACTACAAGGCACTTAAAATCGATTTTAAGGGGTCTTAAAATCGATTTCTGTACTCCAGCTAAACGAAAGGAGTAACCCTAAAATCGATATTACTAAATCGATTTAGGATTAGTGTGGACAGAAATAGAAGTTATTGGTCCCATTCTTTTACTGAGCTACCCAGAGTGCACCGCTCCAGAAATCGATGGTAGCCTGGGACCATGGACGCACACCACCGAAGTAATGTGCCCTAGTGTGGACGCGTAAAATCGATTTTATAAAATCTGTTTTATAAAATCGATTTTATTAATTTCGATTTTACTCTGTAGTGTGGACGTGGCCTAAGGCAGCTATTGTAATTGCTGATTACTGATTGATAGCTGGAAGGGAAGAGCATGGCTGGGAAGCAGCAATTGTTTAGTCGTACAGTTACACTAGTCTGTCATGTCACTATTTCATCGCTATGTCCTCTCCCTTGATCCGTATTATCCCACTGACACTGCTGGCCAGAGCAGCCAAGAGACAGCCTCAAGCTCCCCCAATTCTGGTTTGGTTAATGAACCAGATCCACCAGTCACAGGCTGAGAGAGTAAAAAGCCCATGTGGCTGCAGCTGACCTTAGCTTCCCTTGTTCTTTTGCTGCAGTGGGGGATTTGAGGCTATTGCTGGAGAGAAGAGAGATTCCCCCAAAATTCACAATGTCCAGGCCAAGCCCGGAGCGCAGAGGAAAGGCCAGAGGGAACAGAGCAGCTATTGGAATGTTCTGACTGAGGAATAAGAACACCTGCACCACAGCATTTAAGAGGGTGAGACCAATCCAAAAAGGGCAGCAAACACAAGCATTCTCTCTCTGGGGCAGGAAGGTTTTAGTACAATTCTTCATTACTTTTCTTCTTCATCCCTGATGGGCCCCTCGCCTCAGGGTTCAGTTCAAGGGAGATTAGACGTGGCATCCAGTGTGAGAAACAGGGCACCGAGCCCTATTTCGTCTTTCACTAACTAAATGAGGAATAATTCAGCCACCAGAACCAGAGGCCAATGTCCTTTAGTTAGCCAGACAGCCCGTCACATTTATCCCGACCTCCTGTCCAGACAGACACGGGACTGCAGTACTGACATCATCCCACAGTAATAGAAACAAAGCAAATGTCACAGATAAAAGTAACTCATCAAGTGGTCATTGACCTTCCCTGTTCTAATAGTCCCATTTTGCTTTTCCTATGAAAATAATTCATTCTGGTTTTCTTTTTAAAAAAGAGATGGGGTGGATGTGGGGGTTTAGATTCAAGGGAGTGTTCGTGTCCTGAAATCCAACCCAAGACTAAATATAGGTAAGGTTCAGTGTCTTTCGAAGAGCAGGCCTTGCTGGTACAATGTCAGCTTCTGCACTTCCGCCCCTGAGTGGCTTCCAGCTTTATGTTCCCGGGAAATCAGGGAGACAACATTTCAGGTAGGATAAAATTCCAGCAATCTTCTACATCTGAGGATGCTGTAACCAGCAGCACATTACAGAGCAGTTGGACACCTGGAGAAAGTCAGCAGACAGATTTTTCCCAAGTACTCCACCTTAATTGGGCAGGTAAAACTATATCCTTAGGGACCTTAACTGGGGAATTTTTCTAATCCATCATATCTGCCTCATTATTCAATTCTGAGCATGCAAGGTGAAGCAGGACATTCTTCACAACACTGTCAATATTAACGTCTTTCCAATTACAGAGCATTATAATGGCAATCTAATGAGGACCTATGACATACTGGCTACAACTCTTAAGTTTTGATTAAGGCCTCCTTCAAGATGGTCCCCTTTAATTTATAGCCTAGGGATGTTCATGCATCCGTAAGGAAATATTCTGAATTGTTTAGTCTTTGACGGATACTATGTACACCCGTGGGAATCCCTGCAGCTGCTACTTGTCCATCACCAGGGGGAAAAGTCCCATTGCAGGCAGTAGGCCAAAGGCCAGTTTGAAAGCAGCACAGCAGTGAATGACAGATGGCCTGGCGGGCTGGAGCCTCTCCGGTCAGCAGAAGGCGTGCTGGGGCATGAGGAAAGCCCTGAGGAATGAACAGAAGCAGGGGCATCAGCATCATGTGGACGGATAGGAGAGGCTTCAGGAAAGGACAAGCTCGCATTAGTGCTAGGAGAAAGGTCAGGCACTAATAGCGCAAGGGACCGATGAGATCACCTACAGCGGAAGTGGGGGCCACTTTCTTCTGAAGCTTTCCCAACGCCTCACCCTCCTGGCAGAGAGCATGTGAGCAGCAGCATATTGGCCCTGGGCTGAGGTACCTCATTCTAGAAGCACAAGAATGTCTGATAACCAAGGGCGATTTTCTTTTGCCAGCCTGTGGCACCATTTAAATCCTGAAAGGAGGGTTTGAGTGAGGCCAGGGTCATTTCACCTGACGTGAGCTGTACTCTGGGTGCGATGCTACAAGGTGCTGACAGAGCATGCTGGCCCTGCACATTGACTTCTGTGTGTGTCTATCTGCACATGTCTGCTCCTGCAGGGAGAAAGTCCCTCATCTCCTCTGGAGATTGCTTGTCTGCTGATCGGCAGGACAAGTCTGCTGGATCGAAATTAAAGTGACTGATATGCAAGAAAACTGCACAAGCACTTGAGCTGGTCTCAGAAATGTTGAAATGCCCATTCCCACTCCCCTTTCCCCGTGGTTTCCCAAGCAAGTAACAGGTACCTTTTCCCCAGGACTCTGGTGACATGTCTCCCACCAGAGAGACAGGCAAGGACTTTCTCCACAGCCACTGAGAGCCCGCAATGCTCACCTGGCATTTGACAAGCAGGAAACAGTCTCTACAGGGCTGAGGCCTTCAGCATCTGATCATGCCAAGTCCTGAGCGGGCCTGTTTCTAAAGAGAACTCTTGCTAAGCAATTGCTGTCTCTCAGAGAACACCTCTTGCGGTAGCTAGGGAAGGTCTCCCTCCTCCGCAGACAGAGACTGACAGTTCTATATGTCCCAGGCACTGCTGCAAACTCTTTAAGGAGACGCCTTCTAATTTATCTGTTAACGTTCTCTCATTCTCAACACCAGGAAATGAATTTCCAGCTGATAACGATACCTTGTTTCATACACAACTTATGTCCTCCATGAGACATGGATCTAGGCCAAAGAGTCATCCATAGTCTTGGAAGCAAGGTGTTTGTCAATTTCCTCCATTTAACACTAAAAAGTAACTTGCCTTTTGCAGACTCGGCCTCTCTGCTTGTTTCCAGAGGTTACTACCATTGCCAACCCCAAACATTCAAAAAAGTGTGAGCCAGGCCCCCAGAATCTGTAGGACTGTTTGAGCTCTTTGTCTTTGCTTTCTGCTTCCTAGGCTGTTCTGGGGCACTCCAGTCACACTCTCAAGCTTTTCTTTGTAACCATGAGGACTAGAAAAGTCTTTTAAAATGAAAAATGAGATTCTCACCAAATCCCATGCCTCCAGGAGCTGGGGCTCCCAGTAAAACCCCAAATGTGGCAAGAGTTAGTACCTAGAGCTCTAAGATCACTGTCCTGGGGCACAGCATGGTACTGGCATGTCCAGGAGGGTCAGTACAGCTGGGCCACATCCCTCTCTGACTGGAAATGTCAAGAGCGACCTGCCATGCTGTAAAGCCTGGCACTGACATGGGGATGGGGAGTGGGAATTCTGATTTCACCACCAGAATAGGGGAAAAGCAAGTCCTCCAAGGAGTGACTAGTGCAGTGGCTAAGGACTCTGCTGGGAAGGACACCCAGTTCTTGCAGGACTTTCCCAGGGCTGATTGCTTTAGGGAGGCCTGGGTATTATAGTGGAAGTTCATAGGCAGGATATCCCCTTTTCTTTCCTTGCCAATAAATGCTTCGTTGTAGTCACCTATAAAGAGTCGGTATTTGCTTTTCCTGATACTTCCTTGCGCAGTCCCAGCCAACACCAGGAAGTACACAACAGAGTCGTTTTCCCATCATTTTACGTAGGCTGGTCCTTTCAACTGTGTAGTTTGTTTGGTTGTTTTTTCTCTTCTCTGAAATCCCTCAAGTTTGTCAATTTTTTTCCAATACTGAAGTGCCCAGAACTGAAATGCACTAGCCCAAGCCCTGCTCTGACCTCCCTGCTCTGTGATGTCCCCTCTGCATATGGAGCTCTGAACTTCACTGCTCTTCCTCTCCTCCCCATATTCCATTGAAAACGCATGTCTAATTTGCTGGCCACAGTCTCTCACAGCATTATTGCTTTCTAGGTTACTTTGAAATCTTTGAATCTCTGCAGATGGAAGAGTCTCTTTTAGAAGCCATACTTTGCAAATTGCTGCCACATTAGACATTTTATCTAATGCAGCCTTTGTCAATTTCTCTTTAAAATCTGAGTGTCAGTTACTTGAAAGCAATGTGGCCAGTGAGAGAGATGGCTTTATGAAGAGAACCACCTTTGTACAGACAGTGCAGAAGAAACTGAATGAGGTAGGAGAAATTTTACTAATAAGCAACATGAAGGGAACAGTTTTAATGCACTCTGCTCATGTATCAATCATCTTCTCTCTCCACCTGATAGTGCACCTGGATATTCATTTGTCTCCTGAAGCTTAATCACTTAAGGCAGTCTGATGCCGGTGAGTCAGCCCTAATTAGAAATATGCATTAGCCCTGTAACTAGCTGCCACGAGACATTCCTTATCTTCCTAAAATGAAAAGAACCCCCAAACCCCAATACCAGGGATACTTGGTAGCTAATGACTTGCTGACAGAGGAGCAGGTTCAGTAACCAGCCTCCCAGTGCTGTTGCAATATTGGTCCATTCTTCACTCTAAACATAGACATTTGGGCAGTATAAATACCCCCAATGATGTGGTCTGAGTGAGTGGCCAAGGAAGCTGTGAGCAGTAGCTGTTGCTGTTTAATTTTCTAACTGCAATTACACTATGGACCACATCAAGTTACAAGAATTAATTAGCACTAGACACTGAAGGGATCTTGAACTAGCTTTTCCCATAAATACAAATTTCTCCAGTGCTATTAAACAGGGAAGTCGTTTAAAGGCGCATTTCCATAAGTCTTAAGCAGGCTTGCACTATTTTCATCAGCAGTTAGCTATGTATTGGTCACAGCTTTAACTCACCCAAAGCTTGCTCTGCTAACCAGTTGTTAGGAGTTCTGGCCCTGATCCTCAAAGGTATCTAAGCTCCTACCTTCCTCTGACATCATAAAAATTTAAAATATTACAAAATTAGTACAGAGAAATATCACAAAAAAACGTTAATTTTTCTAAAATCTGAGTGGTCTGTATAGTTGTATCATATAAAACTCACATCTAAATCAGAAAGAAACTCAAACCAGACCCTGAATCCAAGCAACCCCTTAATTTCAGATCCATATTCACATACCGTAGTTCTCATCTACGTGTACGTCTGTGTTCCTGTGGTCTGGATAGGAGGAACCACTGTAAAGGTCAGATGTTGTGTTTTATCAAAAAGAACTCCATATGTCCTCCCCTCTTCCCTTCCCCACACTTGCCCTGCCAAGAACATAGGCCGCTAGCTACTGATGGCTTGGAATCTGAGATTCTCTTAGGCTCTTGGATTAACCTGGGGATGCTTCAGAGAGGAGCTGAATGGAAGGCAAAGTTTGTCTGGGCAGAGCTGACAGATAAGGCTCCACCAGGGACCAGGAGTCAAAGCAAAATTGGTACGGGACACAATTTGTGGCGGGTTAACTTTTTTTAGCTAAAAGCATACCAAAGAGAGATTAAAGATAAGAAAAACAACTTGCAGCTGAACTGACAATTCAGAACATGCTGGAGCTGAGTGGCGCTGAGGCATTGCATTCACCAAGGAGAGAGAGCTTCCTAGAGCTTTCAACACCACCGCATCCAGCCACCAGTGGACGCTGGTGTTGAAAGCTGTACAGTGTGCTGGCGCTGCTGTCACTGTGCTGTGGAAACGCCCTGCTTACCAGCTGGGAAAGCTGTACAAGGGAAAGCCCCTTTCCAGGCCAGTGCAGTGCATCTACTCGGCAGCTTGTGCAGCTACATCGGGCAAGAAATCTCTGCAGAGACAGAGCTTGGACAAATGTCGTCATTGTGGCTCTGTTTGCCAGGTTAACTCACTACTCTGCTTTCTTGGGCCCAGAGAACTCACTGAGTTTTTCTGTCTCACTCTATTAAGAGCCCTCAGAGATTAGATGTCAGCACAAAGAAGAGAAGGATATGGACTGGTGATTAGCAGCTAATGGACCATTAAGTGGGTATCTGCAGCTATATCATCACGTGGTCCAATCTGTTGTCATCCATGTTCAGAGTTGGCAATGCAAAGAGGTGTCCTTAACCCTTCTCCCATCAGCAAATAAAACCCCATGGGTGGGTCTTATTTGTACAAGTGCCTCTCTGTATCCCTAGCCACTGTGCTAGGTGGCATGATCAAACGGCCTCCCCTTACTAGGAATTTTTGCATGATAGTAGCTGCAGTAGTGCAAGTTATCACTGTTTCAAACTAGGGTAAGTGGACCAGTGCAAGTCCTGATTTACACCAGTGCAGCGTGTATACATGGGGGGTTTGTATCAGTTCGGCCATATTGGTGTTGCTACCCCCACACACCAGTTCCTAATGCAGGTAAGCCCAAAAACTTAGTGTGAGGTACCACTCTGTTATGTCTGTGTGCATAGTGGAGAAGGTGAGGCAAAGATCACCTACTTCCCTAGCAACCTTTACGCTGCTATTGTGTTTCAGTTAGACTGATGGCTTTGTTCTTTCCATCATGGGGGGGTTCAGAGACAGAAATGGTACGAGTTGTTGATGCACTGTCTGAAATAAATCAGTTGATTACAATATTTGTCTGATGGGTTCATATGCCAAGTTCCTGTGGATAATTTCCAGCACTCAAACTCCATCGGTGACTGCTCTTTTTAGGGAATTGGGAGAGAGCATGAGTCAGTTCTTCCCTTTTTGTTCCCACTTAGGCGGGAAGGTTAATCCTTTGAAAGGCTAAACCTAAGATGCTAGGAGAATGCTCAGAGTTCCACATACAAGAGTGGAAGTGCTTGGCCAGAACAATGCATTGAGACACTATAATGCAGTCAGAAAATTCATAACAACAGGGGAAAATAAATGGTCATAGCTGTAGCTGCTGTATTTGTTTTGGATAAAGTATTCAGTGCTACATCAGTCTGTAGCTAGTAATGACCGAATGCTATGGCCAGGCAGGAGTCTATTTTTCTGTCTGGGTTTTCCACAGGGCACACAGGACAGTGGGTCAGCTGCAGAGTGTACAGTACAAGCTGTGTCATCACTGTTTTATAGCATAGCATAGGATACTGTCTCAGTGACCTAATTTACTCCAAATTGCTCCGTGGCATGGCCTGGTACCGGAGCTCCGAGGAGCAGAGGGACACTTGTCACCTTTTAAAATACTGTAGTTTCCATCAAACTTTAAAAAAAATCACAGGCTGAATAAATCCAAAATTGCCATGTCCTTGGCTAGATGTTCATCTCTGCCAGTCTATTCAGCAGCTTTATGGAGGAATTTGTGTGAGAGTCATGCATGACCAGAAACAGCACAAGGCCATCGTGTTCACATCAGGGCTGAAATACAGAACTGTGGTCAAACGGTTCCAGCTGCAAAAGTCAGATGTATCCATTACCCTTAGCAGACCCTAGGTGTGGGACAAACGCACACACAGGGACAGTCACGTCTGCATGAGGGAGGGAAGAGGCAGCTGATATTAGCTTTAGACACCACATCAGACGTGTTTGCTAATAAGCATCCAGCAGAAGGCATTTATTTCTCTGACTTTTGGAGGCATATTCCTTACTGCAGGCTGACAATACAGGAGCACAGACTGGCTGTACAGCTTCATGCAGGCACTGCAGTATACGTCCTTACACTGGTTTCCAATATCCTTCGCACAGAAGTGAAGGGCTACGGCTGTGGCAGGATATAGCAATATGACCTCGAGCCCTCTTGAAAAGTAAGTTGTACGGAATAGAGGCAGAGAGCTCAGCAAACAGGTTCAGCACCCTGCTATTGGGACCCTAACGTACAAGTCTAGCTCCAGCCATAAATGGGAAACACCCATAAAATGAAAGGCTCCTGCTTCTGTAGAGTAGGTACAAACAGTTGTGTCATATAGGAGAGATGAGGCCAAATAGGCCCAGCTACGTCTATCAGCCATGGAGACTGTATCCCAGAGGAGCACTGAGAGTGAACTCTCGGACGATGACACGAGGGCATTGTGGGAGGAGTCGAGGGCCCGGTGTACACATGCATTGTGTTAGACAACTCAGCTGCCCTGAAGGCTTGAATGGATCTCTTGGTCTCATTCCAGTACATTCAGTCTGAGACAGGTCAGACTCGTCTCACAGCGGGAGATGGGCAACTTTCTACACTTCTCGAGCTCTCCTACCTTTTCTTTGGACTCTTTGCTGAAGGGCTGTGGGGACTGTTAGATGTTCGATGGAGTTAATGGCTGCTTCGGCTCATCTGTCTTGGAGAAGAAAGCAAGGTGCTGAAACATGAACTGCAGCAGGAATTTCTAACTCATTAAATTTTTTATAGGCTAATGGCAAAACTTCCAACCCAGCAGGCAGTCAGCAGGACAGTCACTGAAGCAAGTAACTGAGAAGTCAGACAAAGCTGTAGCAATTTCCATGAACTACAACCTGGGTGACCTCGTTACTCTTCTCTGACCTTCTTCAGATGGTCACGCTGGAGGACGGTGCAAATAATCTCTCTTTAAGCCTGTTTCTGCTGAAGAGCCCATAACGACACCTCCTTCTGGAACAAATGTGATTCCAATTTAAAGCTAACATGACAACCGGCACACACCGTAATAACCCTGTGAGGAGACATGGCTCTCAAGACATCTACAGGCTCCAGATTAATGAAATTTTGACAGAGAAAAATATGTATTGGCAACATTTCTTGATCCACAATTCAAAGAGAAAATTGAAACCATATTTCCGTAAGATTCAGATGCTGGAAAGAAGTTCTTAATAAACAAAAAGAGACAGGTCATGTAATTCACTCCCTTTCCCCCTCTTTCATTTGTTGGCCAGTAACTATTAAGAGTCAGGGAGAGAAGGTTTTTGACTGAAAATTTGAACTTTATCCTGACAAACAAAACAGTTTGGAAGGAAGTTTCCCAGCTGCAGTTAAAATTGAAAATCGGAATATTTATGACTTAGAGATGTGCGAAACTGTGCAAAAGAATGAAATTGGTGCAAAAGAGCACTGCTGCTATCCAGGGCTTCACATCCGTCTCCACTTGGCTTTCACTGATTGCATCTTTAGCAAATGCTGCACAGCGCAGTGAGTCATAAGTGTGCAATGCCAAGAGTGCAAAGGAGGCGTTATCAGTAATGCATGTGGATCTATATTTTACCTTCCTGAGCAAACAGGAACCTGTCACACCTGTGCAGAGGGCCAGGGCAAGAGCTAGGAACGCCTAGAGTCCTATTGAAATCCTAAGATGCAACTTTTTAGGCTTGCTAGAAGAGCTAAGGGGGCTTAAGTGGAACTCCCGTGGTGTGCATCCCCAGGCTGACTCTCTGCACGGGGCGAATTTCACCCGGGAGCCGATGCTTTATCCACCAAAATGTGTTTTCATTTCCCCTTGAATCCTCTGCATTGTCATGCCTAAGACGTAGGTTTTTCATAGAATCCCAGCTCAGAACCACTGGACGTCCGCTACACACCCTGAAAAGACCAATAGATTTGTAAAAAGAACAGGAGTACTTGTGGCACCTTAGAGACTAACAAATTTATTTCAGAATGAGCTTTCCTGAGCTACAGCTCACTTCTTCAGATGCACAGAATGGAACACACAGACAGGAGATATTTATACAGACAGAGAACATGAAAAGATGGAAGTACGCATACCAACAGGAAGAGTCTAATCAACTGAGATGAGCTATCGTCAGCAGGGGGGAAAAAACTTTTGAAGTGATAATTAAGATGACCCATAGAAGGTGTGAGGAGAACTTAACATAAGGAAATAGATTCAATTAGTGTAATGACCCAGCCATTCCCAGTCTCTGTTTAGGCCTGAGTTAATTGTATCTAATTTACATATTAATTCGAGTTCAGCAGTCTCTCTTGGGAGTCTGTTTTTGAAGTTTTTTTATTGCAAAACTGCCACTTTCAAGTCTGTCAGTGAGTGGTTAGAGAGGTTGAAGTGTTCTCCCACTGGTTTTTGAATGTTATGATTCCTGATGTCAGATTTGTGTCCATTTATTCTTTTGCGAAGATACTGTCCGGTTTGGCCAATGTACATGGCAGAGGGGAATTGCTGGCACATGATGGCATATATCACGTTGGTAGATGTGCAGGTGAACGAACCCCTGATGGTGAGGCTGATGTGATTAGATCCTATGATGGTGTCACTTGAATCGATATGTGGACAGAGCTGGCATCGGGCTTTGTTGCAAGGATAGGTTCCTGGGTTAGTGTTTATGTTGTATGCTGTGTGGCTGCTGGTGAGTATTTGTTTCAGGTTGGGATTTGTGTACACAGATGTCAGGCAAAGGCATTAGGGATACACGATTTCTGACACCGGGGCACTGTAGTATTAAACAATTAATCATTTATGTAAAGCACAGTGCTCGGATACCTGTAGAGGTGTGTCATGGGCTTCATTCACCTCTAGGGTGCCTGCTCCTGGCTGCCCTGGGGGATTAGCTCCATCCCGATCTGATCTCCCTTCCCCTTGCCACAGCCCCCTTGCTCTCTGGGACTCAGCATGCTTCCTCTTCGCGGCTCGGCTCTCCGGCCAGGTTAGTATCCGTGTTTCCCCTTTGGGGCAGCAAAGTCCGCCAGACCAACTGTCCATCTGTCTTTCCAGGCCCTCCTCTAATGGAAGACAATGCCCCCTTCCCAGTGGCAGGTAGCGGAATCTGGGCTCGCCTCCTACTGGGGTTCCAGCACAGGGACCTTCCATCCAGCAACCACCATCTGTTTACTCCCAGACCAAGCTGATAGTTCCCTCTACTCCTTCCTGTGCCTCTCAGTGTTCCAACTCCAGCTCCCAACTGCCAGGCCCTGACTGCAGCCTTCTCCCTGCAGCCCGTTCTGCTCTCAGATTCCTAGTTTTGTACAGCCCAGCCTGCACCTGCTCACTTGAGTCCATTAGGACTTCTCTCCAGCCTAATTCTCACCCAGCTGCAGCCCACTTGATTAATTAGCTCCTTCCAAACTACCAGAAGCCCTTTGAGTGAGGTGAACTGCCCATCTCCTGGCACTATGGCAAAATCTGCATAAAGCACCACACACCTCTATGCTGACTAGGTGTTATTCCTCAGCATAGCTTGTGTCTGCTTGTGGAAGCCTGGGACAGGCTGGCCCCAACGTGCAGGGCATGGCGGCACAGTCCACCATGCAGTTCCTGGTGCCTTTTCTGTTTACCATGATGCATATATTGCTGGTGTCAATGCAAATGAGTCACTGATGTAACAAGATTCTCCTCTGGCAAGGAGAGGAGGAACACCTAACACAAGAGTCACTGAACCCTCCCAAGCACGAGGCAGCACCTGTCCTGGAGGAACGGCATGTGTGAGAGGGGCTGGCACTAACCCAGGAGTTTGGGGGGATTCCGAGCCAAAGAAATGACAGTGGTGTGGAATGAAACCTGCTCTGTGTGACAGCCCTGTGTTAGGAATGAATCCCTTTAAGAAAAAGAGTCCAATGTGTCCTCTAAAATAGAACCATCCTTGCCACAAAACTGAAGAGAGAGAAGAAAAGAAAAACCTGACGTCTAAAGGCCAAGAGAAGCATTTTTGTTACTTAAATACACCAGAGAAACTAATGCAAAAAAATCTTGCGAAAGGGTCACCTCAACTATGCTACCAAGGGAGAAGGCTACAGGTGCCTTGGGACTAATCCAACTTTTGAACATAAACCTCCGTGTTGAAAAAAACTGTAAGTTTCTGTTTGTAAGCCCACCTCTCTGTGCAACTGCTACTTCCTCCCACCCTCCACACACAACTGTGAGCGCACGCAGATACACACACACACACACACACACACACACACACACACACACACACACACAGCCTGCCATTTACCAACACTGCCCCAAATTCTGCCCTTTCTCTACAGAAGTAATGCTTTGGAAACCAAAACAGTGATGCCCGCAGCTATTCCCCTGGGTAACACCTGCACTTTTCAGATGCCAATCATGTGACTGTTTTTAGATTGGGTAAAATAAGAGATTTGTAGAGCTGGTCAAAATCTTTCATTCAGGACTATTTTTTAATGAAAAACCATCAATCTTTTTTCCAAATGAAAAATTTCCTCTAAAAATTTCCTGTAATTAAAAATTATCAGGATATTTTATTCTTGGTCTTGCATTTTTTTCTTTTCCTCTTTTTCTCATTCTCACCCCCTCCCCTTTTCGTTAGTAAAAAAAATTGAAGAAGGAAAGGAAGCAAAAAGAATTAGGAAACAAGAAAAAAAACAAGTGAAAGCCAAAGAAAATGCTGTGGAAAATGTCAGAAAAAAAGTGGAAACCAAAGAGGAAATATTTGAGAAAGAACGTAGAAAAAGAATTTCAATCTCTGGCAGAGATTTTGTTGGTTCTAGATCCACAAGTAGCAAAGTGGAGTCTGTTATGGGAGTCGCTGCTTTATTCAATATTCACTACTTGATGGCAGAAACAACCTAGTTTTGGTGTAATGTTTACATTAAGCAACTGTTTAGAGCAGAAGCCCAGCCAGCTTTGTCGTGCATTCAGGAAATGTGAGAATCACTCTTTAAATACAAGTCCTGGAGAGCTGGCTGCTGGTGCTCTATAGTGACATGAATTAACATGTGACAGTGACAGAAAATGGAAAAGAATGGCCCTGCAAATGCAGTTACAAGAAAAAGGCAAATTGATTTAGTGGACATATGAGTATTCTTGAGAGCAAAAGCTGGAGAGCTGCATGACATCTTCCCAGATACCCTGCGATTGCTTCTCTTAAGGAGATGTCATTCAGATTTTCCTGAACTAGCCTTTAAATTACCGTTCTGTAAACAGACAGGGCACTAGCAATATTTACAATATGAGCATCAGGTGAAAAACTACAGCTTCTGTAGCATGTGTTCCTCTCACCTTGCATCCGCCCCACTGGAGGTTAACTTTTATTTCCATGTTAATGCCCTTTCAATTCCAGTGACTGCCATTTGTCAGATTAACATTCATTTCAACAACCCAAAAGTGAGAGCTTTTAAACATTAATTCACAACGATGAGCTCTTCTCAGCACATTATTATGCTACTGTGATGAAACAAACTGCCTATGGAAAGATATAGATCCTGCTAGAAATGTTGGCACTGCAGAGGAGAAAGGAAACATATTACTGAGGCAGAGCTAATGTGGGCTCATTTGGGAGGTGGACAATGGACGGGGGGGAGTTGCACAGGAGAGCCGTGGCACGTCTTCCTTGGTTAACATTCAGATAAGACGACAAAACCAAACACATTGGTTCAGGTCAAATGTTGTAAACCTCAGGGAACCATTCCCCTCAGGGGACTCTCCACCTACATGAAGTTGCTCATGTGAGCAGGTGTTTGCAGGATTGGGGCCAAGCTATAACATGTTATCTCTGTGCATTGCTTATGGGAGCACTGGTGTTCTGTTTCTCATCTAGTCCTCAGACAGCGCTTGTGGTCTATTAACACCTACTGGATTTTGTACCTTTAATGCGTATGAGAGAAAAACCAAAATAAGGTTTGCTCCCAAACATGTGCCCTGGGGAAGGGAAGGGTCTCAGAATGGAACATTGGTCACGTTCAATGAACAGAACGTTGCCTTTTTCATCATCAGGCCCCTTAAATCAACACAATACTTGCTGCCTCCCACCACCAGGAACATCCTGCCTTTGGGGCTGTGTCCATCCTAAAGAGCAGTCTCAGGAAAACGTTTAACAAACACTGCCTAAAGAAAGGCAGCCACTACTTGTGTGCTAATTGAATTGTTTTAAATGCAAGAGATTAACATCGAAAACCAGACATCTGTACTATTTTGGTGTGCGTTAGTCCAACTTTCAGTCTGTCGGATCAATGTGCTGTCTCCGAGCCATAAGACAGATGAGGGGAAGGGCATTCCGATGACAATGGCCAGAGAGGAAAGTTGATGCTGGAGTCATGGTGCCTTGGGAGGGCAGATAAAAACAGGAAAGGGACCTAGCAGTGAGCCCGACCCCAGGGACCCTACTTGCCTGGGAAGCAGAGTTTTGCCCCAAGTGCATACACACATCTGTCCTTTAAAGGGAGCAAATCCCTAATGCCTACAGCTTCTTCATGTCCACTCCTGTTTCAGTGTTCTCTGGGAGCTGCTTACCTCCTGGGACAGAGGCACTGCCAGCGTGACTTGTGAGCATGCTGGGGCGTATCTCGTTGGATAGAGTCAGTCCATGCTGGCACCCCCAGTGGGAGAGCTCTCTGAGTCTCCTGCCCAGGTGGCCCACATGCTAGGCTGCAGTTCATACATTTTAACCATTTCTCCATTAAGAGGACTGTGAACTAGACAAGCTGAAGAGAGTATTGTCCTGCTAATGGCTAGGCAGGCACGAAGCTCTCTGACCACTCCAGAAGATGGTGGCCAATTAATTGATCATTTTTAAAAAGTGCAACATAGTGTCCTACAGAGGTGCTTGCACCAAAATCTGCTCTTCTTAATTCTGTTGGGCTTACATTGAAAGCCCACTGCATTCAGTGAGTTTCCTCATGTCCTCTGCCCAGCCAGGCTGAGAGCGGTGCTCAGGATCTGACTTGTGACGACAGGCTTTTCCATTTCCTTTCTTTGCAGGTCTCGTCACCCTGCTTCAGAACTTCGACGGTCTCCCTGACTTCCCTTTCGCCCCTGCCTGGCCTCCTGGTCACCATTCATTCTGCTCCGGGCTAAAGGAGCCTTTGCTCTGCCTAAGAGAGCTCACGAGCGCACCATTAGCTATTTCCTCCTTCTTAGCCTCAGGAGCCCAGTGTGCTGCACTGCTGGACCAGACCAGACGTGTGTCACGCGTCAGCGCAGCGTCTCCCCCACGGTGTCCCACTCCATGTCTCGCTTCCTGTTTTGAAGATTTGGGTGGAGTTAAAGTTTAATTTAGTTAAGAGATTAGCTACTTTGATGTAGCTCAAGTGTCTCTTTCAGCCCAATAAGCAATGAGATGGGAAGGCTGTCGCCTAGCGATTCTGTCCTGGGCTGGGTTCAGACGGCAGCCCCATGTGAGGTCTAGCTCCTGGCTGAGTGGCACTGTGGGAAATGCATGTTATTGCCGACTGATATGATATGAACAGGATTTCCCTTCAGATTGAAAAACAAAGATAATAAATTAGGAGCAGAGAATTTATAGGACTATTAAGATTGTTTTTTCCTCTCCCGGATTTAACTCCATGCTCCATGATTGGTGCAACGTCAGTCAGTTGCTGGCATGTGCATTGCTGCAATGTCTGTTTTTAACTAAGCATGTGCTCAGCGTTAATGTATTTGCATGGGCTGCTGTTGAGAATTAAATTGAACTGCAGACTCTTTAGAAGAAAAGAAATGCACCCAAGAGTCATTGATTAAAGGGCGTGGGTGAGAACCAGTTTGATGACATTTTAGGGGCCTGTTCAGAACAGACAGACTAACTGGGTAGCAAATTAGGCAAAGCAAATTATCTGGGCATTACTGGGGGCTTGGAAGGGTTTGAGATTCCAGCTTGGGCATTAACCACCAATGTCAGAAAATGGGGAAACAGGCTGCAAAATAATCTTCCTTCATCTCAACCGTTCAGGCTGAGTGAGACCCTGGAGACCAGCTTTAGGCCCAGTGGCCAAAGACAGCCTGCTGCCTGAAACCATGAGCTGAGCTCTAACGCAGGGAAGGGCCGGGGCTAGGATGTGCTGGGCCTTTTCTGACTGCCTGCTGCCTTCAACAGCCTGTCCAGCTCTCCTGCTTACACCAGGCAGAACAGGTAGCAGAACCTGTGGGGCAGTAAAAGCTGATGAGTGATTTGGGGCTCTGAAGGGCAGACTTTCTCTGCCTGCCTAGGACGGTAATCCTAGAGGAGATGTGTTTCGCCCCAGCCTGTTTAAGTTTAGCTATCACTCAAGTCCCATGAAAGCCTTTCCCAGTTATGTGTGGGCCTCTTCTTCGCACTGGGGCTGACACTGCAGCCAGTCCTACATCTGGTCTCCTGATTTTCCAGAAGGGTGCTTTCCCCAGATAAGCAGAGACAGACACCTACAACTCAACTGCATCAAGAATAATACATGGCTCCTAACTGAATACAAGGTTGTAATTCAATCAAGATGTTCTGCTGACACTATAAACTGTGAGAGCAGTTCAAAGCGGCATGTATAAATGCCAGCAAAACCCTGAGACTGAATTACAGCTGCACTGTTGCGCCAGACACCATCAGGATTCAAAGGGATGGGGGAGAGGAACAAAGTCCTCTTTGTTAAACTAATTATTTTAATACATATACAAAAAGGAAGAGGGGGGAAGCCCCCTCTCCTTCCACTTGTTAAATATTTCAGTCGTGTTCTATTTAGAACATTTAAAAACCCACTGTTGTTCTAAGCTGTTATGTGGCGCAGTTAAATCTGCCTATAAAATGGGAAAGGTTTGAAGTGTGTATGATATATTTCAGGGGGACTGGATGACTCAGGGGACTGGTAATGGAATACAGAGCCTTTCACCTCTAGAGCACTGATTTGAATCCAGAAGTCATTACCATCTGGAGGCCGCTTGGTTGCCAATATGAAATGAGTTTGGTCAGTCTCAGTCCAGGTCCTAGGGTTCAGACAACAAAAATTCACTCACCTTGGCACTAACTGGCCTCTCTATTTTCCGTCTCAGCAGAAAGTTCAAAGGCAGACTGGGAATTGAGCTAGAACATTGGCAGGAGCCCTCACGGTCAGGACAGGCAGTACCATGGCCGACATGACATGTGAGACGCTTGCGTTGCCACTGCCCAGGCCGTACTTGCTCTTCACACTCACAAGCTGTCAGACGGCAACATGTCTGACACAGGAGAAAACAGGTTCTGAGAGCCCAGGTGAAAGCAGGTTGCAGGATCTGGAAAAAGAAGAGTGGAAGTAGCCCAGGAATATTAGAAATAACTCAGGAAGCCGCAGTCTAGGCCTGATCAGGGAATGGGCTGTTATCTGGCCCATCCCCCTTCAGTTCATCAGAAAAATGTGCAGAAAGATTCCCTTTTTCCATATGAGCTTATACCCAATCCATTAACCTGGGGGAACTTCCTCCGGAGAAGGAGCTGTTCTAAAAACTTGTGCATGGCCTTGTTGCTAGGGAAACCACTTCCTTTGTCTGCATGGCTGGTGCATAAGAGGTGCTATGTTACTTGGACTCTGCAATCACAAAAAGGAGACCAGTGGCCAAATAAAAAACCACCACATGTTGCAAAAATGTTTAGGGAGTAAAATACTAAAAGTACCCAGGTAATTTAGGGGCAGTAAGGAAAAAGAAGAAGTGGCTCAGTCATGACTCCAGGCATCAAATCAAACTGGCACGAGTATCCTTCAAATAGAAATGAGATATTTATGGGGAATATGCAGCAATCTACGAAAGGATTTGGGAAATGCCCTTCCCATCGCATGTGTTATTTGGCCCTCCAGCCTCTGATATCTTTATCCATTTTATCAGCCATATCTGATATAGTGGCAGCACCAACACTGGATATGTCAGTTGCTCAACTCACTATGTTCAATCAGTGAATTTCCCCAAAATACTTGTATAATGGAAATGTATTTGGGAGTAGCCCATGGAAGGTGTTTTGGCCTCTTGAACCTATCCAGGGAAACTGGAAAATTTTAACAGTTACAATGTGCCAATAACTCTTGACATCAATCACTGAAGTAGGCTACAGAGTAGCAGCCGTGTTAGTCTGTATCAGCAAAAAGAACAGGAGTGCTTGTGGCACCTTAGAGACTAACAAATTTATTTGAGCATAAGCTTTCGTGGGCTACAGCCCACTTCTTCAGATGCATAGAATGGAACATATATTGAGGGGAGATATACATACACATACAGAGAGCATGAAAAGGTGGGAGTTGTCTTACCAACTCTGAGAGGCCAATTAAGTAAAAGAAAAAAACTTTTGAAGTGATAATCAAGATAGCCCAGTACAGACAGTTTGATAAGAAGTGTGAGAATACTTACAAGGGGAGATAGATTCAATGTTTGTAATGGCTCAGCCATTCCCAGTCTCTATTCAAGCCTAAGTTGATTGTATCTAGTTTGCATATCAGTTCCAGCTCAGCAGTTTCTCTTTGGAGTCTATTTTTGAAGCTTTTCTGTTGCAAAATTGCCACCTGCAGGTCTACCAATGTGATATATGCCATCATGTGCCAGCAATGCCCCTCTGCCATGTACATTAGCCAAACCGGACAGTCTCTACGCAAAAGAATTAACGGACACAAATCTGACATCAGGAATCATAACACTCAAAAACCAGTAAGAGAACACTTTAATCTGTCTGGTCACTCAATGACAGACATGCGGGTGGCAATTTTGCAACAGAAAAGCTTCAAAAATAGACTTCAACGAGAAACTGCTGAGCTGGAATTGATATGCAAACTAGATACAATCAACTTAGGCTTGAATAGAGACTGGGAATGGCTGAGCCATAACAAACATTGACTCTATCTCTCCTCAAGGCTATCTTGATTATCACTTCAAAAGTTTTTTTCTTTTACTTAATTGGCCTCTCAGAGTTGGTAAGACAACTCCCACCTTTTCATGCTCTCTGTATGTGTATATACATCTCCTCAATATATGTTCCATTCTATGCATCTGAAGAAGTGGGCAATAGCCCACGAAAGCTTATGTTCAAATAAATTTGTTAGTCTCTAAGGTGCCACAATTACTCCTGTTCTTTTTGAAGTAGGCTACATCTGCTAACTGGAAATCTACATATCATCAAATGAGATCTGCTAAATGCCCTATAGGAAATTATTCAGTAAAAGCCACCCAGGGCAAGAACTACCATATGTAGTACTACCACTGTCCTGCTTCATTGATAGAAACTGATAGTTTGATTGACATAGATGCTCCATTTGACTGTCTCCTTAGGCTGAGATACAAAAAGCCATGTGTGTTCAAAGGTCCTTGGTACAGCATTGAGCAAAAGAAACCCCAGCTACCCACCAGAAAGAAAAGGCTACCTGAAAAATGAGATCTGGTAGCCCCTCACTTGAGCTATATTTACAAATCACCCTCTAAGTCCATTAGAGATGAGTGTTTGCCAGAAAGAGGTATTTGGGAGCAAAACTAGTGGCATACCAAATACCATTGCAATGCATTATGTTTTCCATTAGACAATCAAGAGTAATAGCTACATCTGTTTCTTGCTCTCACCCACCACAAACCGATTCTTTTGGTGATAAATAATATTAATCTGTGACTTCTCTTAGCAAGATGCTTGGCTATAACTATACATTAGTGCTAATCCCAAGTTGCCCAACGTATAGCAGTTTGACTCTATTCAAAATTATAAAGTCCAATTAAGACACTTTAATTTATTGAGAGGCCCAAGTAGCTTGCTGAGTATTTACAGGAGCTCATGTCTGGAATAACTGGACACCATTGTAAGACCTTTAAGGTGTTCTCCCTCAGTGCTATAATGTTAATAAGGATGCACCTCATAGCTGGAGTGGACTAGGATGTGAACCAGCAGCATTATGGCCCTCTGAATACATGTTCAGAAACTAGGATGTCAATTTAGCACTCTCTATTGAGATTAATGGGAAAATTTCCACCTCCGTTGTTGCTCTGTTTCAGTCTATCCGGCTGCTGAGAAAGTCTGATAGCCGCACATTGACTTTCCAGCAGAGGGGCTGGAAATGTTTCAGAGGGTAGTGGCTTGGTTTTTTCTAAATGGAGGCTCAAATTCCGTAGACTTCATCGGAAACTCAGGGAGGAACTCAAATCTGCAGCAAGCACTGATTTTCCATCTGGGTGCATTGCCATCAGCTCTGCCCATTAATTAGACTAATGCTAATTGTTCTGATGATGATTATATACACTACTTCATATTTAGTGATCTCTGAAATATTTAAAAGAAGGCCCTACCAAAAACAATGTGTGTTATTTAAAGTTACTAACATTACACAGGACACTCATAAAATGTCCAATTTTTTATAAAAATAGAATATTTACATAAATGCAACTAAAATTGAACCTATGCTTATTGCTCTACATAAAAAAAAATTCAATGAACAATCTAACTGAATGAAAAATTATATCCAATTATATATTCTTAAAAACAATTTATCCACCAATATTTCCTTTAAATGTGAATGTTACTTTTTCACTTAAACAATAAAAGTCTGGATGCATTTCAAAGAGGTGCCTTTTCTGTTGTTTCATTTCCTGGAGCCCTCGGCTCAAAAGGACATGAATAGAACACTATAAATAAAATAGTTACTTAAGGATTTACAGCTGAGGATTTCTGTGGAAACAAAATGAGCAGGAGATTTTGGATCAGTGTGGAGGTGGCAAATGGAAACGAAGAATACACACTGAAAACAGAAAAGAAAGTTTAGCTGCTGCATGACAAATGGTACTAGTGCAACACCCAGAGAGATGGAGGTTGTGCCTTGATCACCTCAAAGTCTGTTTTGATCGGGGCTTAGTGTGTTGTATTAGAATAACCACACCCTTTTACACAACAGAAAGTGAAAGGAAAAGGAGAGGAACAGGAGTTCCTCAGAAGGACTTTGTTGTAATAAGCTGTTTTTGAACATATCACTACAACTAGCTACACAAGTGTGGTCTGGACTAGATCAGACACAGTCTATCGAGTCTGGCGGCCAGTGCCAAGTGTTTCATCAGGAGATGCAAGAAGTCCTTTTTACACTAGCCTTGTAATTACATAGACAGAAAAAAACTGCATATGGAAACTGACAAAAGACAAACCATGTAGTCTTACTCCTGAAGTCTGTCCAGGCAATGGTCTAGTTCCTGGGGGCGGAGTGAGTTAGTTAAGCACGCTGCAGATAGCTTAGCTCCCTGTTGGCGATAATGTAGGGGCAATGTTGGGAACAGCCAACCACAAGATAGATCATGGAAGGCTTAGGGTTCCAGAACTAGCCTGCCATCCTTTAGCTAATTCAGGCGGAACAGAACTTACTATTCAGGCCAGGGAGAGTTGTGCTTTTTCCAGGCATGTCGATCCCTGCTAGGCTCCTCTGCACTCTGCCATTTCTCCTCTAACAATTGGGCGTTTTTCCTTTGAGCTCTTCTTGCCCATGTTACTCTGACAGATCCAAGCATGTCAGTACAGTGGGGAGGCCACTGGGAAGCATGACCAGGAAGCATCAATATGCCAAAACAAAGGCTCTGTCATCAGCTTTTCATAAATGGGAAATGGATTTCCAAGTGAGCTGGACCAAATGACTTGCATAACATAGGAAACAATTCAACAATCAACAAATCTTTCACCACTTAATGGGATTTTAGAAATTGAATTATCTCTTTAAGCGCTGACAATCCTAGCCTATCAATCAATTAGGGAATGCCAGACTCTAGAGGCTACAAATTCACTTAGAGTTAGCGTACTATTTTCTTTTTAAAAACCCCTAAATATTCCCTGCAGTGGTCAGGACTGTATGACAGATGCTGATCTGAACACAGTGCCACCAGTCTCTCAGGCCATTTCAGTAACCAGACGAAAAACATCTGCCACTTCAGGGTAGAGCATCTTAGCTCCAGTTCTGACAGAGTATGGAAAACCTGTGCCTCTCAGTCTCTCAGAACTACAGCCGGGATGTTTGTCTGGCAGGACACAAGCAATGCAGCACCCCTGCCCCTTCCACATGTCACAATTCAGTTTTGGAGACAGCAGCTAAGCAGTAGATACCAAGCTGTGCTATATTCTGTGGGATTCTTCTGTAGGCCACTTGCCCACTGCAGGCCAGAGTGAACTCCCATCTGGCAAGTGTTTGGTGGCCAGTGCAAAATGAAGTAAGTGGTCTCAATCAGAGACCAGTCTCACCTCCCAGAAAACACTACCATCCTTGATATAAACATGTTCCCATGCTGACAGTCTCAGCAGAGAGGCCCAAGCTGAATGGGCCAGACATAGAAGCCAGGTCTCCCAGCCACCAGTCTAGTGCCTTAGCCACTGGCTGCAACATGGCTTTTTATGTGAGGAAATCGTGTGAAACGTAAAAACACAAATTCCTCACGTTGTGGCAGGCATACACCCCCCACACGCCCTCCGAGCACTTGCTCGCTGCCCACTGCAGAACTATGATGGCATGTCTGCCTCAGTTTCCCCTTATGGGCTATCAGTAAGTTCTCTGTGGCTTGTATATAGCGAACAATGTCCACTGTCAGGGGGTCTAGTTTATTTACCCATCAGCCAAATGGAATATTCAAACAAGCCTTCATACCAGAGCCCTGGCTGTCAGACACAAGCTAATCTTAGTCAGTGTGCCCTCACCTGAGGCCATCCTTCTCCTGCGCCAGACTCTTCACCTAGGACCCTTTTCTGGAGTCAGGCCTCCCGCCATCACTGGGGGAAGGGTTCCTTCTCTGGACTCGGGGATCTCATGGAAGTCAAAGCACTGCAGCCGCTCCCAGCAGTACATAGTCCCCTGGACCCCTTGCCACTGCCTAGTGAAACCCTCCTGCTGGCTCTGGGTCTCCTAGGCGTTTCCTTTCCTAGCCCTTTGGGAATCTGCTCCCTCAGGTCCCCTTGTCTGGTGAGCTCTGTCCTGCTTCGCTGAGAAGTCCCTCCCCTCAGCAGCTTCCTTTCTCTCTTCTGGGGCCCCCAACTGAGTTCTTCTGAGCATTTTCTTCCGCCCAGATGCTTTGTACCTAATTAACTGCTGCCCTGCTACTCAGGTAATAATGATGCACAGGTGTTGGTGTTGGCTCCTTCTCAATGGCAGAGCCTGTCACACGTAGGCTGAGTGCCCAACCCCCACAGCGAGCCAGCTACTCCCCAACACCCCCACTAGCACCAGATCAAACCAAAGCAGAACTCTCACCCCGTCCACTCCTGTGTTTTGTGTTTCTGTCGCTTGTAAATATCTAAGCTGGCAGGTTTTGTTATTTCTCTTGGGCCTGTCTGGGAAGAGGAGTTTGCACTCCAGATCATGGGACATTCTGCACTTCAACAGTGTCCTGCAAAAGCAAACCGTTTGTAATGAAACATGTTGTCTGGCCTTTAATTACCTGTGTTGTGGAATCTCTGCGGCTAACAGGCCCCCTGCATCCCGATAATTTGTATTCACCTTGCTGTTGTGGAGCAGGGTCGGTAGGTAATAGCAGGGCAGGGCAGGATGATGAGCTCTGGCTTTGGCAGGGGACAATGAGGGGAAAGCACCACTCGCTTGTTTCTAACAGCTGGAAAAATCTGAGAGGGGAATTCACCCTGAGCTCATTACTTTGTCCCACTGGTTACTGGATATCGTCTTTTTGATAACTTTTGTTTAGATTTATGCAATTTTCCCCTACGCCCTAACTTTGTATTAATGCAGGAGGTGAAGCTTACGTTATTGATGGTATATACGGTCAGGTATTCACAGATGAAAGGTTAGTTTATTAATCCACTGGGAGACCTTATGAAAAACAAATTCAGGTAAACAACATATTTTTCCTGACTGTTTTTCAAAATGTAAAGCAGGGATACTGCTCTCTGAGTTTTCCTTTGATATATTTCCATTGCACTGTGATATTACATTCTTCAAAAAAGAGAAATTGCTTTGTTGTAGCACATCCTTGAAAAAAAGAGAGAAATCTAATTGAATATCCTCCCATATATGCTGAGTATCATCTGTTCACAAGTTATGAATGTTCTTGGGGAGTTACTAAAACATGTGGTTAGATATAGTTGAAAGACATTTCTCTGTTAAGGAACTTCTCATATCAATGCTGTATCATTTTCTTTTTGTATTTGAAACAGTTTGTATCTGACATCACCTGCTCTCCTCATTCTCTTGAGCTCTGTATTCACTTTCCCTCTCCCACCAAGCCAGCCCACTCCATCCAGACTCATAGCATTTCTTCTCTTGCTGCAAGAGGTTCCTCTTACCATGGATCTCAGCCTGCTGATCCAGGTCTGGGGCAGGGGGCAAATGCTACTCTGAGTCAACCTTCCTCCATTGCCTCTCTGGGAAGGAAAAACCTTGTGACAATGCACCCTTGTTGGAGCAAGCACTGAAGCCTTTAGTCACCCAAGCCTGCCATTGATGTCTGACCCAATGTTACTGTTAGACGTCTTCTCAAGTGGAAATACGTCAGATCTGTAATCAAGAAATAGGGGGACAATGCATCCTGCTAACTGCAAAGGCAACTCCCAGCCACCCCAGGGGAACTGACAAACCCGGACAAGGAGATGCTGGAAGCCTCCCTATATTTTAAACATTCCTGACCAAAAGGTGGAAGAATTAACTGCTTTGTTTAAGATCTGATTATTGCTACTTACTAGACCTGTTCGTTCTAAGAGGAATTGATCTTTAATGTACATTTCTAGTGAGCTAAAGGAAATCCTAGTGCAATACTCTTTGCTGAGTAAATTAATAATTGTTACCTGCTTATAGAAGAGCCAACAAATGTTTTACCTGGAAGGGCAAAGCCATCCCTGTAGTGCTCACCCTGCTGGACTCTTAGGGAAATCGCAACAGAAGTAATAGCTTTTGAATGAGATTCTGAGTCTTAGCGGTCACTTGAGTAATTGGTTAACCCTTACTTTTGGGAGGGTTGTTTTTGTTTTGTTTTAACTTAACCTCTGATAAGCTCTGGAAAGGAGACAGAAATCACTGTGCCCTGTGTGCGACCACTGAAACTTGATTAAGCACTGAACTTTAATTAATTGACTGATTTGAAGTAATAAGGTTGGCCAATTCACTTTGCCCAACAACGAACTGAATAGTTGATTTACATCATGCTGTCGGTGTAAGTTCTGCCATTATATAAATAGCTGCTCTCCACTACTGTACGATCAATCAGCCTAAGCATAAACCAGTGCTATCAGCCGGGAGCTGAACCAGCACAAGCACAGTTCTCTTCACCAGGCCTCTCCAAGGCCTGACAGTAGTGTCTTGAGTTCCTGAACTGAAACACTGATTACTTGGCAAGAGCTGGCCAAGCAGGGAAAAGCAGGAGCACAAGGCGGCAAGTGATGCTCCTAGAGCCCCATCCAGTTCCATTCCAATCAATGGGAACATTATGATTTGCAATGGTGAAACTGACTTTGGTGGGTGTTAGATAGGGCCGTTCCTCTCTCCACACTCAGTCTATGCTCTCTGTGTCTCTGATCAATCAAAGAGGCAGACAGTAGACCACACACTGCCAGTATCTAAAGAGAGACTTCCAAGAGTGGCAAAGAATCCTGTGGCACCTTATAGACTAACAGACGTTTTGGAGCATGAGCTTTCGTGGGTGAATTTGCTGCTTTTACAGATCCAGACTAACATGGCTACCCCTCTGATACTTGATTTCCAAGAGTGTCTGCTTTGCCATTAGTAATACACAATTATTGGCATTTCTCTGCCGGCAATTACAGCCACATTCCAGTTGTCAGCGTCCCATCCAGCTCAGTTACTTCCACCTTGCATCCATGCTATTAAAGGTTACGAGGTAAATCCCCTCCACCTGGAGCTTGTCATCCCTGTACTGCCAGTGACCAGGGGAAACAATCACGGCAACATGTTTCCCAATGGAAACTAGGATCAAAGCACCAGGGTGGAACACTCAGAGCAAATAGCCCCAGCTGCTTCTTCTGAGCACATCTTTGGCTCTTTAAATTGATTGGCACTTTCTATTTGAGGAAAAATGAGTTCTTAAAATTGAAATATTGGCTATTGTTATGGTAAAATGTCGAGGCTGCCGAAGGAGAGCTTTTCAGATACAAAAAAGGTTTGTTTAAATCAAGCAGCTGATAGGTTAGTCTATATAGAGTACTCAGACCTAATGAGTTCAGAGGTATATATGTATTGAGTCTGGCCTTCTTAATACTGTTGATTCAAGTTGTAGGTGCAGGTAATAACCAAGATAACCTGAGGCTTCTGAGATCATTACTGTGTTATCATGTTTTGTATACAATATTTTCAGCCTCATTTAGAATGTCAGCCTTTATAAAACGCTTCCTAACATTAAGGGACCTTCTATACATCCATCCATCCATACACACACACAAACTAGACAGCACACTTGTCATCCACCCAGTGTGCAAAGAGAAAGTACAGTAAGTATATTTTAAACACACTATCAGGATCTGGTGCTAAGCAGAAGATTTATGAATAACGTAACAACAAATGTACCAAACCCATATTAGGCGAACAGAGTGACTGATTCCCAACATATGTTAGTGCTCTTCTCTCATCTTTACCTGAAATTAGTAATTCAGAATACGCACCCTTATCTGGAAAATAATAGTACTTGCAGAATTATAAAAATTTAATATGCTCCTAGTAAAATGAAAAATGAGAGGTTATGATATTGTCTAACACTTTCAAATGTGTTTATTAATTCATGTTTTAAATCATAAGTTTCATTCTGCAGGAGAGTCATATACAGCAATAAGCAAGTTTTAAAATATTAATGAATAAACAATATTTCTGTATTGAAATATAACATGCTTCTTTGAACAATGTTCCGCCAGTAATACATCAAAAGCAACAGAAAATTGCATTTCATATTTAATACAGCTTGAACTCTGCCTTTTTATAAATTATATCTTTTCTGTTTAATTGGCGTCAGTTCAGATCTAGCAGATTGCTAATAAAATTCTGGATTTCCATATTTAATGATGCATGCGCTTTATGCTGAATTTTACTAGAAAAAAAATGCAGCCTTGTATTCTTCTAATAGCTAGCATTAATAGGTGGTCTCGTACCATGAAAAACAGCCCCTTTTCATTTTCCTGAAGCCTAATTTGGGTTCTCAGATAAGTCATGGAGAAGGGAAGCAGTGGATTCTCTCACTGACAATACTGGCAAAGCATGGCAGGTCCATGAGCTGGGCTCTTACCTCCTCAGATATGCAGTTGTGTTTTCATCTCAATGTTCAGCAACCTTCTAACTTTGCATAATGCCCCTTGACCAAAGAAATCCGTTCCTTGTGGGAGGCTTTTCATTTCATGACTCCCAAACACAGGGGGGGTTGACATTCCTGGTGGCCCTGAGCCAAGGAATGTAGGTATATTCCATTCTTAGATCTGTGATCTTTCTCGGGAAAAGGTCATAATCAATCTGGCGGCTGCTTTTGCTGAGCTAGACTCTGAATGGGTTGTGTGCGCTAAATAAGGAACAGATGTAGATCAGGTAACTAATCCAGAACAGCCAGCGAGCAGGCAGGACTTCTCAACGCTTTCTAGACAGGATGTCCCTGCCCCGCGGAAGGGAGTGTCTGACCACGCTTTTATTTCCCACTCCCTCCCCTGCACAATTCCTTTCCTGGAAAGCTGCTACCCCTTAAGCCCCAAAGAACAGACATGCTGAATTTTGTCTGAAGTTATTTTCCTGACTCTTACTTTTACCATGCACGAGGGGTGCGCCTCTCCACCCTACCCAAAAATCTCCTTGGTGGAGAAGATGCAGCTCCCAAAGTCATTAGTTCCAGTGGGAGTAAGTACTGTGGAACTGGACCCAAAGACACTGCTTCTCTCCTGTGCCTGTGGCACGTCCGCCTGACCTTCCATCATACCTTGTGCATTTAGCATGATGAATTGCTGCTTGGCAGCAGCTGGAAATCTCTCAGACACTGTAAAGGGGGCCAGATGAAGCATGAGCCAGTGCTGTGGGCCAGGTGTGGCCTGGGAGACGAGGAGTTAAGCCTAGGTGCTCTGAATGCCAAGGAACAGAGGGTTCTCCTCAGCTCCTTTTACAGCCCACAGCCCTTCCTAGACCCGTGCAGCATGCACTAGCCCCCTTTTCGGACCCTCTCCAATGAGTCTCTGAAAGACATCATTAGCACTGGAAAGTCTGATCACGTTTACCACTGTGGAATTGTGAATTTTGGAATTATGAATGATAGGGTAGCCAACATTCAAATCGCTACAAGATGCCTGTGTAAGTAATGCACATTAGCAAGGTACTCAGAGTATTTCCTAGTTATTCCCTGTACTGACAGACTGTGATAACATTTAGTCCCCTGCAAAGGGAAAACAAGATTTTAATGGTGACCAGTGATGGAGTAGTTTAAAAAACAAACAAACTTGTAACAGACACTGCTTGTCAATAAGGTATAACATAGATAATGACAGAAATCAGAGCCAGAAAAGATGTGCAGTGTAAAGTTATTTCATCCATGCCTCCCAGACACATGTGCAATTGTCTTTTGCAGTATTTTGTTCAAGCTGTTTTAAAGTGACGATTCAAGTGAAAGGCGTCCACTAGCACAGGGGTCTCCAAACTTTTTCAATCATGTACCCCATTAGTATAAAAATTTTGAGCACGCACTCCCTGCCACGCCGGCTCTACCATTTTTGCAGAAGCAAGAAAAGAAAAAAAGCTGCTCGGCCTTCTGCCCGAACTGCCAAAGCAAGAAACAAAAAAACCAAAAAAGTGCTCCTCCTGCCATGCACCCCCAAGGATCTTCTTCAGCACCCCACTTTGGAGACCACTGCACTAGCCTATAACGTGTGTGTGTGTGAGAGAGAGAGAGGTGTGTACACATATATATATGTGTGTGTATTTATATTTACATGCAGATTGGTAGCCGCAGATTTGACTGAAATTAATTGATTTTAATTAGCCCGTGTAAAGCAAACTCTTAAATTTGTTGCCGCATGAGGGTTTCGGCAGTCTCAAATAAATTAATCCTTTTTATTACATCAGTGACAGGGAGATGATCAAATAGCCTTTGATACAGATTTGGGGACTTACCACCTAGTAGCACTCTGATATGCTTGAACTTTTTTTTCCCTGCTGCTGCTGCTGCTGGAGGCAAGAACGAGGCTACAAATGGCATTTGCTTCAGAACCTGCTCACAAATGAAACTGGGGATTTCGCAACAACTGAAACAAGGATGTGAGGAAAACTTTGAAGAAAAGTTTCTATCTGTTGCACAAGTAGAATTTTCTATGGCTGGGGGAAGGGAGTGACTGGCAATAAGACTCAGTGTTAAATCATAGAAACATAGGGCTGGGAGGGACTGCAAGAACTCAAGTCCAGCCCGCTGCTGAGGCAGGACCAAGTAAAGCTAGACCACCATTGTCTGACCTTCTTTGAAACCCCCAATGAAGAGGATTCCACAACCTCACCGGGAAGCCTGTTCCAGATTTTAACTACACTTATAGTTAGTTTTTCCTAATATCTAATTTAAATCTCCCTTGCTGCTGATTTAAGACCATTGCTTCGTTGTACTTGGAGAGCAATTGATCACTGTACTGCCATAAGGAATAGAATCTTGAGTTTTCAGACATGGAAGCTAGCAGAGGCTGACTGTCTTGGGGGCCAGAAAAGCACATTAAGTAGCTGGCCATCCAAACCACCTGATCTGAAAGGTATTTTTTGGTACCCTTAGGATCAAACCCTCCCGTCCGAGGCCTTTAAACTAGAAGGCACAGAGGCCAGAATTTGCACTGTTCCTTGCGAGTACGTGCATTGCAAACATCTTTTCGATGGCTTCAGCCAGCTCCCTCAATCTGCAGCTGAAATGAATAAATACTGCTTTGCATGTAGGCACAGAGAAATGCCCACCAACATCAGCCATCCTGTAGCCACTCCAAGCTCACTCTCCCAACAACATAGCTTTCCCTTAGGGTGACCAGATGTCCCAACTTTATAGGGACAGTCCTGATTTGGGGGGCTTTGTCTTATATAGGCTCCTATTACCCTCAATCCCCATCCCGATTTTTTACATTTGCTATCTGGTCACCCTACTTTCCCTAGAGGTGGCCCAAAGAAGTGCCTGGTCCCTTGTGTAGGCCGCATTGTGAAAACAGGCTCAGCCACTCACAGCAGTGCCGCCCTGCAGAGACGTTCTGGAGGTGGTGCCTTGCATTGACCAGTGCTGGGATACGTGTCCTTCTGGCACCAGCTCTCAGAGGTGACTAGTGACCTGCTTCTGTGCTATGAACACAAGCTGAAGGCTCATCTCTCTTCAGCTGCTCTCGTACAGGATGGAAGTATAGCTATACAGATCGCATTCCAGTGGCTTTTTGTTTATGAGCTGGAAACACCATATTTAAACGCTGTATGGTCTTTCCCCTGCCTTCTATCACCCACCAGCACACGCTGAGTGCCGCAGCAGTCGCTGTGACATTTGTAGCTTTGCTGTAGCAGAGACATTCAGCTGATGAGCTTGTCCCACAATCTTACACTGCCCCTTCCATTCTTTCTCAGTGTTCTCTGACCAGCTGGCACAACCTCTGGGTCCCCCCGGCTCCCCGCCGCACATCTGTGCTGAGTCAGGTGCGACCAGTAGGAAAATCAAAACAGAAAATGTGGGGAAAGCATAAAATTGTATTTCAGGTCAAAATAAATCCCCTGCTGGCTGTCGCACTGTGTCGTTCATTAATTAAGTCTGAAAATGAACACCCTCACTTTAACAAGATGGCACCGCAGCTGCCACAGGCTCACCAGCCTGCTGTCCTGGCACTGCCAAGCCAGCTCCAGCCAGCTGCACGGCACACAGGGCCTTGACTGGGGATGCCAGAGCATGGCCCAGGGGCAGAGCCCTCAGCGCCACAGAGGAAATGGGCCCACCCCCAGGTTGCACCCTCTGTCTGTTCTGAGCTGGGGGGCACCAGTGGGAAATCCGTGCCCCAAGGAAGACAGAAAAGCAAATCTGTTTCTAACTGCACAAGAGAAGCTCGAGTTAAACTGGACACTTCCGCCCCACCCCCGTATGTGCTGGGGGCTCTCCCCCAGCAGAAGAAGAACATGAATCAAGCAGTGTTAATTCACTCCCCACCCGTGGGGCTCCCCAGCCCTACCCAGGCCACCATCACTTCTGGTAATAAGGACAAGGTGCTGTGTGAGGCCTGGGGATTTGTCTTCTGCAGCTGGCGCTTCCCTTCGGGCTTGAGCTTGCTGTAGGTGCACAGAAAACCGCATGTGCTGTGCTGTGGATTAGGTGGGGAGGACGATACGCTTCAGTGCCAGCAATGGGTGTCTGGAGCTAAGGCTCAGAGAACGTAGGGGAGCCCCATCTTCCATACAGCAGCGCTGTTCATCAGCCCCAGCCCCAGTCCCAGCTACGCATAGCACCTTTGGAAGGCACCCACTCCAGTCCTGCAGTCCTGGGTGGGGAGGGATAGCTCAGTGGTTTGAGCATTGGCCTGCTAAACCCAGGGTTGTGAGATCAATCCTTGAGGGGGCCATTTGGGGATGGGTCCTGCTTTAAGCAGGGGGTTGGACTAGATGATCTCTTGAGGTCCCTTCCAACCCTGATTTGAAAAAAGAAAAATGAGACCAAAGAGTTCCCTGCCGAGCAAGGCTGGGTAATGACACACCTCTGGCTAGAGACACTCCAGGGTTACACGCCCTGTCCTTGGAGCTCTACTAGAGCCCACTGCGGGTTCAGGCTACGCTCCTGCCCCATTCCAGGAAAGCACTGCTGCATGCGTCACTTTTCATCTGTCCCTAGCGCTCGATGGGAGCCCCCCACGGGCCTGTCTCTAGCACGCTCAAGGGGAGCCCCCCACGGGCCTGTCTCTAGCACGCTCAAGGGGAGCCCCCCACGGGCCTGTCTCTAGCGCTCGACGGGAGCCCCCCACGGGCCTGTCTCTAGCGCTCGACGGGAGCCCCCCACAGGCCTGTCTCTAGCGCGCTCGACAGGAGCCCCCCACGGGCCTGTTTCTAGCGCGCTCGACGGGAGCCCCCCACGGGCCTGTCTCTAGCGCTCGACGGGAGCCCCCCACGGGCCTGTCTCTAGCGCTCGACGGGAGCCCCCCACGGGCCTGTCCCTACCGCTCGACGGGAGCCCCCCACGGGCCTGTCTCTAGCGCGCTCGACAGGAGCCCCCCACAGGCCTGTCTCTAGCACGCTCGACGGGAGCCCCCCACAGGCCTGTCTCTAGCGCTCGACGGGAGCCCCCGACGGGCCTGTCTCTAGCGCTCGACGGGAGCCCCCGACGGGCCTGTCTCTAGTGCTCGACGGGAGCCCCTGACGGGCCTGTCTCTAGCGCTCGACAGGAGCCCCCCACAGGCCTGTCTCTAGCGCTCGATGGGGAGCCCCCCACGGGCCTGTCTCTAGCGCTCGACGGGAGCCCCTGACGGGCCTGTCTCTAGCGCTCGACGGGAGCCCCCGACGGGCCTGTCTCTAGCGCTCGACGGGAGCCCCCCACAGGCCTGTCTCTAGCGCTCGACGGGAGCCCCTGACGGGCCTGTCTCTAGCGCTCGACGGGAGCCCCCCACGGGCCTGTCTCTAGCGCTCGACGGGAGCCCCTGACGGGCCTGTCTCTAGCGCTCGACGGGAGCCCCCCACAGGCCTGTCTCTAGCGCGCTCGACAGGAGCCCCCCACAGGCCTGTCTCTAGCGCTCGACGGGAGCCCCTGACGGGCCTGTCTCTAGCGCTCGACGGGAGCCCCCCACAGGCCTGTCTCTAGTGCTCGACGGGAGCCCCCCACAGGCCTGTCTCTAGCGCGCTCGACAGGAGCCCCCCACAGGCCTGTCTCTAGCGCTCGACGGGAGCCCCCCACAGGCCTGTCTCTAGTGCTCGACGGGAGCCCCCCACAGGCCTGTCTCTAGCGCGCTCGACGGGAGCCCCCCACGGGCCTGTCTCTAGCGCTCGACGGGAGCCCCCGACGGGCCTGTCTCTAGCGCTCGACGGGAGCCCCTGACGGGCCTGTCTCTAGCGCTCGACGGGAGCCCCCCACAGGCCTGTCTCTAGCGCTCGACGGGAGCCCCTGACGGGCCTGTCTCTAGCGCTCGACGGGAGCCCCCGACGGGCCTGTCTCTAGCGCTCGACGGGAGCCCCCCACAGGCCTGTCTCTAGCGCGCTCGACAGGAGCCCCCCACAGGCCTGTCTCTAGCGCTCGACGGGAGCCCCTGACGGGCCTGTCTCTAGCGCTCGACGGGAGCCCCCCACAGGCCTGTCTCTAGTGCTCGACGGGAGCCCCCCACAGGCCTGTCTCTAGCGCTCGACGGGAGCCCCCGACAGGCCTGTCTCTAGTGCTCGACGGGAGCCCCCCACAGGCCTGTCTCTAGTCTGCGATCGATGAGAGCTCCTGTCTGGCCTAAGACTTCTTGTCCAATCTCCTAAGTTGCAGAGTGTCAGAGGGGGAGCCGTGTTAGTCTGGATCTGTAAAAGCAGCAAAGAGTCCTGTGGCACCTTATAGACTAACAGACGTATTGGAGCATGAGCATTCGAGGGTGAATACCCACCTTGTTGGATGCATGTAGTGGAAATTTCCCACCCACGAAAGCTCATGCTCCAATACATCTGTTGATCTAGAAGGTGTCACAGGACTCTTTGCTGCTAAGTTGCAGAGAATGTCACTGAACTGGCCAGTGGGCCCTGAGCAGTAGCTGTTGTCTTACTATTCCAGTCACTTTGCAAGCTAGCAGCATCTTTCCTCTGTAGCGTGTCACATGCTTAGTTAGGGGCCAGGAACGAGTTTACATTACAGAGCTCTGAAGAGCCAAATGGGTGGAGAACATAAAACTTGCTGTAAAACCTAGGCACTGGCTGCTCAGTATGCAGCACCCATTGTCCCCAGGCAAAAAGCACAGGCAACCTTACTTCACCAGCACTGCCATCCAACCCCTGGCTCTGCCCCTGAAAGTCAGCCGCAGCGCACAGACCCACCAGCTCATCCTCAGCCACCTGCAAAAGGCTAACGGGATGGGAATCCTGATATGACACGGTAATATAATATATTATTAGACTAATAAAATACTAATATGATACCGGAATGGGAAGCATATCATAACTCCTCTGTGGCTAATACAATGCAAGCAATAAATCACTCCCAGAGCTTATCCTTAACAATTGTATCTGTGCTTTGTGTGTCATGCGGATAACTCTGAGCTAAGGGTTCACTTTTCTTCACAGTCCATGTGGCAGTGACATTAAAGCTAATGAAATAAAATAAAATTTGCCAATCTTTGACGAATTCCAGTCTTTAAAAAGATGTATTTTTATTAACACAAACTGAAACATTTCCTGTTAGTTGGAGTTATTTGTATCACGGTGGCAGTACATGGCATAGATATTGGCATCAGCATCTTAGAGCGGACGCTCCCATGTTGCATTTGCAAGACACATCAATTCAGGGTAATGCTGTGAATTTCAACCCTGGCATGTTTAATGCCATCACTGGAGCCATGTGGCTTTTAAATGGTAGTTAGTCTCCAGCAGTTTAATGCTCAAGTTCACAGTGTCTGCAGCACTGGGCCAGTCCCATGTTTCCTCCTTGCTGGACTCCCGCGGGTTCCCTGCCTCAGCCCTTTCTGAACAGAGTATCCCTCACTGCAGCTGAGGTCAGAGACACAGTGAGCTGTGGGCCGGGAGTTTGAGGTCTAAATAGCCGAAGCAGAAAAATCATTTGCTGCTTTGATTTTGGCACATAAATGTTTGTTGTGTTTTCCTTCCTGCTGTATGTGGAAAGTCTGCAACTGCTACTCAAGGCACTCTACAAGTCGTAAATATTGCGAGGAACACTTGAACTCTCTCTCTCCAAAAGCTAAGTAGCTTGTAAGAGGGCTTCATGTTGAACGTCCTCAAACATTTTGCACTGGCTGCTGAGGCCACTTCACAAATCCTCTTATAAGACACTCAGGGCTCCTAAGCACTTTTTCAGTGCGTGACCCTGGCCGTGCACTCTTCCTCCTCTTGTATGTTACCTGAGGAACCAGCATCAACCTTCAGGGACCTCTTCTGCTGGTGATCAGACTCCTGCTTGTCCTCCAGAGGGTCTGAATGCAGGCTGGGCTTTCCAAAAGCACCTACGTGATTCAGCAGCTTGCACAGTGTGGCCTAGTGGATAAGCACAGGACTAGCACTGAGCATGCCGAGGCTAGTTCAGACTCTGCCCCCGCGACTGCTTGGCGACCTTGGGCAAGTCCCTGCCCTGCTATGTGGCTCAGCCTCTCCATTTGCAAAATGGGGTTAATGACCCTGCCCTCCTTCTGCAACGTCCTTTGGGATCGACTGGTGGGAAGGGCTGTGTAAGAGCCAGGAGGGTGAGTATTTTTGTTAAGTTACATAGATCCCTTTGAAAAACCCCAGTACAAAGCAAATCGGCTTCAAAATGGTCATCCGAGGGGAAAGTTAGGGTATGTCCATCTCCATCTCACGACATGAGGGCCTGATTCGCATTACACTAGTGCCCCTTTTCAACGCCATGAAAGCACAAAGGGGCCCTCAAGCGGGGAATGCCCATTAGCATTCCCAAGTGATGGCCACCAGGCACTGATGAGACAATATTCCAAATCCATTTTGGTTGGAATAACTATAATTACTATGGACAGGTAAGAACCTGGACAAATGGCCTTAAGATGTAACTGCTAAACAGCACCACTTCTGGGGAGCAAAGGAAGCCCTCCCCTCACACTCAAGAGTGCACGGTCCATAGCGCCCGATCACTGCTGATCAAAAAACTCAGCTCCATTTACAGGACCAATGAGCTTTGCCCGAATTCTTCCCAAAGTGATTATTACTGTTAGGCTTAGCCCAGCTCTTTCAGCATTTAGCGGCTAGGAAAAACACCAGACCATCCAAAGGCCTTAGTCTAATACTGGTCCTTTCAGGAAACCTCTCTGATGTGTGAGCAATCCTCAAGGATAACATTTGTATTATTTGCCATGTAAGCACGTGGCTGTTCTCCAATATAAGAAAAGGCCAAATTGCACTTGTAATTCAAGGGACCCACAGCCTTAATATTGTAAAGAAGCACTCTAATGATGCCCGATGGGCACAGGGCACGCAAGTGCGGCCCAAAGGTTGTTGATGGCCTTCCTATGAACCTCATCAGTATATGACAGGTTTTTGCCTGTGGCCAGCAACGATGTGATCAAGATGAGGGACGTCTGTGTGTTCGTTATGCTGCCTGAGCCTCCGCTGACACACTTTACATTTCAAATACTATTTCCACTGAGTAATAGCAGGAACATAAGAGAGTGTGGTGTCTGAGAGCTCCATTAGCACATGTCTATTGTTGTGTTCTATTTCTTCGGCACACAGGAGGTCTTCTAAGGTCTACAGACCCCCCTGCTCCAAAGCTGATTAATTGGTAACGGATGCTTTGCAGAAGACGGTATTTACTTATTTATTTAAATGAGCCCTCTGTAGCCAAAGCAGCAATTGTGATTTCTAAAACTGATGAAGAGTGCACCAGTAATTGTGCATGTGTGATAAACAAACACAAAAGTTGTGTTGACTGATGCACATGGGTGTCTGGAACAATGAAGAAGATACATTGTGTTCACTCTGTTTTGGGGAGGAAACAAAGATACGTCACAAAATTCCTTAGCACAGGGACTGTTGATAAGAAAAGCTGACCCACAAGCTAATTGAATCATGCAAATAATCATTTAGCTGCCAAATCAACACCTATGGGTACAAGCAGCTGACTGAAAAGTAAATGCGATAGTCAACTATTTTACAGAGTTTGCATCTGCACTGCACCATTTTAGGACGAATAGTTGTGCCAGTTATGCCTAGATACACTCACTGAAATAGTAAGGTAGTTCTATCTATCAGAGATCATTTGGCACGAGTGGTTAATGTTAATTTGATTTCCTGAGAGTCAATTTCCTTTGGATATAGTAAATAGGCTATTACCTGTTATTGACCTTTACTTTATTAATAATTTTTTTTGGAAAGACTATATATATAAAAAACAAAACTGCTCATTTTAAGTCTTTATTATAAAGAAAAATATTTTTTATAATCAAATTGCAACTGTTAGCAGAGGTTATATTTTAAAACTTAATGCTAAATAAAGACCATAATTGAGAGTAAATAAGATGTTGCTTTTTAAAGTTAGTCTAAAAGATTTCCTCTTTCATGATCCTCGATTTGAACTGCCTGTTCCAGAACAGAGCAGTGTAGGAATAAAGCCCAGAGATGAAACGGTAAGTCTCTAGTTATGAAATCTTTGTCTAAAAAGATGTGGCTATCAGAATGCACTATACCTAGAATTTCAACTATCCTTCAGGCAAGAGTGCACCACTAGCTATTTGTATTTAAGAAATGCTGAACTCCCGCTTTATGAACACTCCTCCGTACATCTCTGACTTTATCTTTGCTGGCTGACTCAAACTGATCAGGAACAAATTACATCAACATTTGATCATGAAAGCAAAAAGTTTATTCATGTTTGAAACTACATATAACTACCACGAGGAAGACTTTTCAATCCAGGGTGTAATCCAGTTAGAAAGTAACACGAAACGTTTTAATACATTAGAATCACTGCCACAAATTATTTTCATGACTCAATCAGTTTCAGAATTGCATACAATACAAAAGAGAGAAAGAAAGGTCCCCCTGTTATACAGGGCGAAATATACAGTACTGAATACTGAAATCTGTATGCATTACAATTAGTTGTTGTTTTTTGCGTGGATTAGTAACAAGATGAAGAACATTCAAAATGTTTCTCAGTATTTACAACAGTTTTACTGTTTTGTGTTAAACCTAAGACCCAATGTTTCCACTTTAGCTTTTTTAAAAGTTGCAAATGCAACCCTGATTTTTTTTTAAAAGATTACAATGTACATTACATTTCATGAGGGGAAACAAAGGGTTAATTAATTACAAGATGCAAAAAGATAAGAAAGAGACAAACTACAGCGTGAGTATTGTTCAGAGGTAGTAAGTGAGCACTCTAAGCTACAGAACATGTTGAAATTCTATTGGTTTGTATGAGTTCGCATGAGGTAATAAAGCTGTGTTTTGATTGGTGAGATGTATAAATACTCTTTTGCTACACTATATACAACACTCCATACAATGGTGCCTTCCTTGTTTTTGTTGTTGTTACCAAGAAGATGTAGCAAGTCTTGGCAAATCCGTGTGCAGCACCTAGCTCGTACTGTAAAACCCCAGATATTGGCTTCCACAAAATTAAGCAGCAAGTATCTTCATCTCTTAGAACAATTTATGTCCATTATTGAAATACAGAGAGTAGATGCTGGTGCTCCCAGTTTCCAATCTAATTTATAAAACAATTGATCACAACGAAAATGTGACGAATAAGGATTCTTAAACACAACCATTGTTAACTGAAATAACTGAACGGCTTTTTTTATTCCAACTC